>NW_026652290.1:71260580-71517167 GCF_009828535.3 Hylobates moloch | reverse complement strand
GATACCCTTTCTTCCAGTTGATCGCATCTGCTACTGAGGCTTCTGCAATCTTCGCGTAGTTCTCGAAACTTGGCTTTCAGCTCCATCAGCTCCTTTAAGCCCTTCTCTCCATTGGTTATTCTAGCTATCCATTCTTCTAATATTTTTTCAAAGTTTTTAACTTCTTTGCTGTTGTTTTGAATTTCCTCTCGTAGCTCAGAGTAGTTTGATCGTCTGAAGCCTTCTTCTCTCAACTCATCAAAGTCATCCTCCATCCAGCTTTGTTCCGTTGCTGGTGAGGAACTGCGTTCCTTTGGAGGAGGAGAGGTGTTCTGTTTTTTAGTTTCCAGTTTTTTTGTTCTGTTTTTTCCCCATCTTTGTGGTTTTATCTACTTTTGGTCTTTGATGATGGTGATGTACAGATGGGTTTTTGGTGTGGATGTCCTTTCTGTTTGTTAGTTTTCCTTCTACCAGACAGGACCCTCAGCTGCAGGTCTGTTGGAGTTTACTAGAGGTCCACTCCAGACCCTGTTTGGCTGGGTGTCAGCAGCGGTGGCTGCAGAACAGCGGATTTTCGTGAGACCACAAATTCAGCTGTCTGATAGTTCGTCTGAAAGTTTTGTCTCAGAGGAGTACCCGGTTGAATGAGGTGTCAGTCTGTCCCTACTGGGGGGGTGCCTCCCAGTTAGGCTGCTCAGGGGTGAGGGACCCACTTTAGGAGGCAGTCTGTCCGTTCTCAGATCTCCAGCTGCGTGCTGGGAGAACCACTACTCTCTTCAAAGCTGTCAGTCAGACAGGGACCTTTAAGTCTGTGGAGGTTCTTGCTGAGTTTTTGTTTGTCTGTGCCCTGCCCCCAGAGGTGGAGCCTATAGAGGCAGGCAGGCCTCCTTGAGCTGTGGTGGGCTCCACCCAGTTCGAGCTTCCTGGCTGCTTTGTTTACCTAAGCAAGCCTGGGCAATGGCGGGCGCCCCTCCCCCAGCCTCGCTGCCGCCTTGCAGTTTGATCTCAGACTGCTGTGCTAGCAATCAGTGAGACTCCGTGGGCACAGGACCCTCCGAGCCAGGTGCGGGACACAATCTCCTAGTGTGCCGTTTTCCAGGCCCGTTGGAAAAGCGCAGTATTGGGGTGGGACTGACCCGATATTCCAGGTGCCGTCTGTTTCCCCTTTCTTTGACTAGGAAAGGGAACTCCCTGACCCCTTGCGCTTCCCGAGTGAGGTAATGCCTCGCCCTGCTTCGGCTCGCGCACAGTGCGCTTCACCGACTGTCCTGCACCCACTGTTAGGCACTCCCTAGTGAGATGAAACCGGTACCTCAAGCAGAAATGCAGAAATCATCCGTCTTCTGTGTCGCTGGGGCTGGGAGCTGGAGACCGGAGCTGTTCCTATTCGGCCATCTTGGCTCCACCCTCAAGGGCATTATTTTAAAAAATCAAATGTCATTGCAAATGACTGATGAGACACGCTGAAAAACAAAAATATTAAATTTGGAAGATACTGGAGAAGATATTGTCATGTGAGCACTGTTTTGTGTCAAAGATTTTTCAGTCTTCTGTATTTTTATATATAGGTTTATATGCAAACTACAGGATGTAAATAATTGGTCCTGAAACCAATCTTCAATTCCTTCTCACACAATGTGGCCGACATCTGACCAGGATGGCCGAGAGGGTAGCCTCTATTCTCTTCAGGTATGCTTTGGCCCCACATGTCCATCCCATGCTGCTTAGGTGCTCTTTCATCTCTAAATGGTTTTCCACTTGGGCCTCCATTCTCCTTTTGCCGAGTACAGGTCCTTGCTTAGGCATTTGCTTAGTGTCTTCACAGACCAAAATTTAAACTGACTGATTCCGGTATAAAACTTTTTTTCCTTCTCCTACCATCAGCAATCACTACATCTGTGGTACCTTCAATTAATTCCCTTTCTAATCAGGACATTCAGCTGCCTACTCTCTGTAGCAACCCATTGTAGCTGGAATGAAGATGAGAAAAGATTTTAAGCCCTGTGGAAGATAGTATTATTTGTTTGCAATTTATCCTTCTTCTCTGACCTTGCCATCGCTTCCTCAACACTAGGCATGGTCACCTGACTTGCTCTGGCCATTGGAACATGGGCAGAAATGATACATGCCACTTGCTTCCAAGCTGAGGGTGTAAGAGGCCTCGCAAGTTTCACCAGCCCCTTACACTCCTGTACCCACCATTAGAAGAACATGCCTTAAGGAATCACTGGTTCCAGAATAAGGATGCTTTTAGACCAAATGTAAATACAACCTGCAGCCTAGAGCCAAGCTCAGCCAATCCCAGCTAAGCCCAACTGAGCACAGCAGGGTCCATCAGAGCCAGTAGACCTTTAGACCAGTGAGTGAGAAATAAATGGGAGATGGAGGGAGTAACAGCATTATTACAGCAAAGCCTGAAAAAAAATCCCTTAGGATAAGACTTTCTTAATAGGGATCAAGCTGAAAACAGATCCTCACCACGAAGTAAAATAAAGAAAATATTCTAGAAAGGTAACAACATTAAAACTACTGAAAGTGGTAGTTCTCAATCACTGTTTAATAACATCCTGCCTAAGTTGCTTAAAATCCTATTTTCATTCACCTACAGATACAGATTATCACATGGAAACTATAAAGCTCCATCTAATTTCCATCCACAATTTCATCACAGAACACACCAACAAAAAGTGAGCTAATTTTCTACCAGCACTCTGATACACTATGGAAGAAAGCATCAAGGAACTAGAGGTGTCCAAGACAAAATGTGAAGCACAGAGATTAAACTGCCTTGGCCACACGCAGGGGCACAGCAGTTAACTTTCAGGGTTTTTTTTTTAACCTACAGTGGTTTTAGATATTGGCTGCTTTTTCACTGACCATCGTCTATTTTATGGTCTTTGATTTTTTGGGTTTTGTTTTGAGAGAATTACCCCTCCCCAATGGATCAGATGTGTGGGAATATAAATTGGTGGCCCTATCTCCCCTTGGCCAACCTAGACAAAACAGATATCCTTTCCTAGAATGTGAATCATGAGCTATGTGGTGCAAACACTAAAAATTGCTGGAGAAAACTAATTTCAGAGCTCAGCCTGGGCAAAACTATGCAGATATTTCTGCCAGCAAGACCGTCTGGAGCTGCTTCATCCCTGATTGCTCCAAGCCTAATGCTCTAATTCTATAATTCTGTGTGTTCACTCCCACCTTCTAAAAAACTCCTCTTTATTGTAAATTAGCCAGAACTGATGTCTGTTGCTTACAACCAAAGAATCCTGAGTGGCACCAAAAGAAAACATGAGAAGAGATTTAAGGCATGTAGAAGAGAAAACAGGAGAGATGAAGGGAGAGTAATACCTCCTCTAGCTTGGTGTTCACTAACACTAGATCAAAAATTGACGCATCACTGAAAGTGATTAGCCCATGGGAAGATAAGTGTTATCACTCTTGAGAAGTTAGTTATCCAAACTCTCCTTGCAGAAAAAGAAGTCAGTGAATATATGTAAATATTATGCAGTTATTTGTGTTTTAGAATATAAAAGCCTTTAAATACATATTATATTGGTCAGCTCATCATTTGAACAGAACCTAATTAAGTCAAACATTTGTCTCTCGGACTACAGACCACAATTGCAGGTCCTTTCCTAGGACCTTGCAATGGCCATTTCAGGTTGGGTCCTGGTAACCCAAGGGCCTTCCCAGTGTGGAAAGTTGCATTACCAGGAAGTCCATGAGCCAACTGGACCTTCTGAGGATGCAAGAGAGACAACTGTCTTCTCCACAACCGGTTTAAATCCTTTTAAAACTCTGCAATAAAATTTTGTAAGTTACACTTAGTTTTTCCTATATTTTAACATATCATTCAATCATGTTTAAGTATTTTAGTTATATCATGCTAAACTTTGTATTTTTCTCAGAAATTATTTAATTTCGAATTTCCTAAATCTACAATATTCATTCTCTTCATTTTATCAACCCAGGTAGTTTCTCTGTTGTAATCCTTAATTTCTTTGCATTATAGAGACATTACAACAAAGCACTTTAAGAAGCCAAACCTTACCTACCATTTACAACAACACTTAGTACATGAGAGACATCATTGTGCCCAGCTGAAATGAGCCACAGCCTGCCTGGTTTTCAAACGTGCTGCCGTCCCTCCAAACTGGCTCCGTTGTCATCAATCTCCACCTGCACAAACACTGCAAGCGCATCCTTAATTTTCTTGACTAACTTATCAGCAGCCCCATTAATATTCTAAATTATCCTATCTAGAAGACAAATTGCTTTACCATTTGTCTTCTTTAACTATTTTCTAGTCACAAAACCTGGTCTCTAGTTTCCTGCTATCAAGTTTTAGGGTATAATCTTTTTTTTTTCACTTTTCCTCCAAAACTGCACTCTCCCAAATTTTCAAGGCAAATGATCACATGAAATCTGTACCTTTAGGCCCCTGTGAGCCTATTTATTTTCTCAACAAGTATTTTTAGAACTCCTACTACATGCCAGGAAATCTAAGAGATCCCCAAAATACAAAGTAAACAAAAATCGTTGCCCTTGTAGAGCTTGCAATTCCAATAAATAGAGACTGACATTAAACATCTCATTAAGTTGAACTGACAGTATATGACATGGTAATAAGTGCTTAGAGAAACAATGCAGGGTAGAAACACAGGGAATGCTGAACAAAGGGGAGATTGCAGTTTTAAAAGGAATAGTCATCGAATGCTTCATTGCGAAAGTGACATTTTTTGCCAAGTTCTGAAAAGGGTGAGGCAATCACTCACATAATTTCATGGGGGAAGAACTTTTCCAGCAAATAGTACAAAATGTGCTAGAGCCCCAAAGTAGAAATATGCAGTTGTGCCAGCCAAGACTGCACCCCAATTTATCTGCTAGTACTATTTCCTCCTCTTCATTCTGTACCTTCCTCCGTTTAAAATCAGCTCTAATAAGAAAATCTCATTACACATCCTATTCCAACGTCCATCTCTTCTGCTAGGTCACCCCATCTTCACAAAGCTGGTGCATCCCAACCCTACACATTAACTACTGTATTAGTCCATTCTCAGACTGCTAATGAAGACATATCAGAGACCGGGTAATTTATAAAGGAGAAATGTTAAATTGGCTCACAGTTCCACATGGCTAGAGAGGCTTCACAATCATGGCAGAAGGCAAAGGAGGAGCAAACTCATGTCTTACATGGTGGCAGGCAAAGAGAGTTTGTGCAGGGGAACTCCCATCTATAAACCCATCAGATCTTGTGAGACTTATTCACTACCATGAGAACAGTATGGGGGAAACTATCCCCATGATTAAATTATCTCCACCTGAACCCACCCTTGACACATGGAGATTATTACAATGCAAGGTGAGATTTGGGTGGGGATACAGCCCAACCATATCAACTACAGATACTTCCCCCACCCTTGAGTTACACTTCTACTTTGTAGAGCCTAATATAGTTTGGATCTGTGTCCCCGCCCAACACTCATGTCAAATTGTAATCCCCCATGTTGGAGGTGGGACCTAGTGGGAGGTGACTAGATTGTGGAGGCAGATTTCTCATGATGGCTTACTACCATCTCCTTGGTGCTGTTCTCATGAGCTCTGGTCATTTAAAAATTGGTAACACCTCACCCCTCTCTCTTGCTCCTGCTCCAGCCATGTGAAGTGCCAACTCTTCCTTCACCTTCCACCATGACTATAAGTTTCCTGAGACCACCCCAGAAACCAAGCAGATGGCAGCATCATGCTTTCTATGCATCCTGTGGAACTGTGAGCCAATTAAACCTATTTCCTTTATAAATTACCCAGTCTTAGGTATTTCTTTATACCAACTCAAGAATGGCCTAACACAGAGCCTATTGTCATCCTCAGCTGGATATCTCACAACCACTTCACAAACAAGATGTCCAAAAATGTCATCATCTTTCTTACCAGGCCTGCTTCTCTTCCTGTCCCCACTGTCTCAGTCACCCAAGTTGGAAACCTTTGATATATCCATGGCTCCTTCCACTTCCTTCCATCCTACATCCAGTCTGTTACACAACATTAAGACAATCTTTCTTTTATAAATGTGGTACTTATAAATCTTGAGGACAAGCATGATTCTAACTCACACGGTCTTAGCAAATGTTGTTGGCCTCATTATGCCTGCCAGATGTCACGGAAGCAGGTTAGACTCTGCCTCCAGTCTGATTCAGAAAAGGTGACACTGCAGAGATGTTATCAACAAAGCCCTGCCCAGATCATTACACCTATCTCTTCCCAATTAAATGAAAACACACACACCACCACCTCTACCACCATAACTCATCCATTATAAACACTTCATCTTTAATAAAAACATCTTTGCATGTGTTCTTATCTCTTGAGATTTATGAAGTACATTACCAATAACTTAGGCTATAAAATTTAAGAAAACTTCAGCCATTCACAGATTTTCAAGAACGCATTTAGTCTTCCAACATGGCTAAATCTAAAAACTCAATTAACATAGATCATATATAACAGATAAGGGAAAAATGTGTATTTTCCTTGTCAATAACCTAATCACAGGGGTTAGAACTCATCTGGCACCTCAGTAAAAGCAATGCTTCAGACGATCTCTCCTTTGACATTACAGAGGCCTATTATGAGAAGTAAAGAAGGAGTTAATGGACATTTCCCCCGATGGAAAGAATCCAAAGGAAAAGGGAAAAGAAAGTATGAACCTCTTCACCAGCATTCCTCCCGATTCGTTTGAATTTTGGTCATTGCCACTATTTGCACAATACAGATCATCATCAGGAACATGGACCCTGATTGGACTGACTTGGCCTAAATTCTCTCTCCACCACTTACCAATTTTGGGATGGGAAATTTCCCCCTTAGGATCCTATGCTGGACTAGATGTATGATTTATAAACACTTTGGCAAAAATTTGGAATTTGTTTCAAGACCTGATGTTGACTTAACAATAAAAGTCTCACTTTGATTTCTAGGTCACCCTCTATAACTTTTAAAGCAATTATCTGTACGTAGTCTCATTTAATCATCATAAACACTCCATGAAACATGAAAAACAAACAGCAGGGCCAGAATATGAGAAATAGGGAGGTAACTGAGAATTTGCTTATATAAAAACCAAAGTACCCTTGCTTAGATGTTCTCTAGAGTCATAAAATATTCTCATTTTACAGATAAAAATCCTGAGACCCAGGGAAGTTAAAAGGTGCCAGTTTCACACAGTGTGTTATTATAATCCTGATTAACAAATGAAGAGACTGAGGCATGAAAGGTAGAAAGAGTACTTCATGGCAAAGGCAGACATGGAGTCCTTAACTCTAAGTCTTGAACTTTTTCCATTTCTATATGCTGCCTTTAAGTCAAAGTTTGAACTGCCCATCTGAGAGCCACCAGAGTGGCCTAAAACTCCTCTAGCCTGTCACAGAAATTCGATTTCCTTCCATAAAGCAGTTACTTAGGAAAGTCTTATTTAAAAACATCACCCAGCTATAAATGAAAACCTTCCCAACAGGGACAAAATGGAACATCTGCCTTCCGTTTGCTTAATAGAACACTGCAGAGCTGCTCTCTGCTTGGATAAATGCTATTTGGGTTTTCTTGATTTCTGAATGAGTTCTTAGTATCGCTCTCTTGAGCTCTCTCTCTCTTAGTATTGTCATTGTCTTCTTGCCCAGAATTTTATATGTAATCGTCGGTTCCACCATTGGCTTTTCTGAAACCAATCTTCCTTGTCTTTTGTAATTATGTAAAGCTGTTCTCTTTGCAGGCCACACACTGTAGATATCTAAAACCTGGAGAGAAAACACCCTAATTGTAATTATAATGGATTTCAAATTCCTATTATTCATGTTGGAGAGAAAACATGCAGTGAGGTTTCATTACTCATTTTCTTTAAAACTCAGGAAAAAATAGAACAAACTTATTTTTGTTAGACAGTAGTCTTTAAAAAAAATCCTTAATTACTTCTATGGAATTTTAAAAAACACAATTCTGTTTTTATGTCTACCTATCTGAGTTAAAGAAAATTGAGGTCTTTTAGTTGGACCACGCAAATATAAGTATAACCAACCATAGCTATACCCAAAATCAACCAACTGACCTAATTCCCCTGGGTCAGACCAAACTTCAAAACCAGCAATCATTTTGAAATTCTCAACCCCAGGAGTAGCAGGACAACTAACTGTTGATTATTATGCAGATCTTGCACTAATCTAATTAAGTAAAATGGAAATCCAATTTCAAGCATTGTTGTACACATTTGCATATGACACAAGTAGTCAAAAATTTGTCTGAAGTTAAATGAAGCACATGTGCAGCCCCCTTCTCAATTTGAATTCCGCTTTTCCACACAGCCCCATTTTAAAATACTGCATTCTCAACCTCTGCAAGCCACTCACGGCCCAAATGCCATCGTTAATAACTGCTTGCATTAGTGTTGCCATCTCTCCTAGTGAGCATTAGCAACAAGGAGTGGGCACAATTCAAGCCTGTTTTTCTGAAAGGATCTTCTGGGAATTTCTCAGGAAAAGGAGAAGCAAATAGACGTGCTACTTGCTGCCAATTCAGTTCCTCTTAGACATTAGGAGGATGTGGGCAGTAGAGGATTTAAAAAAAAAATACTCATAACTTACATACCAAAAAAATTCTCATCTGAATTGAACCCTCAAAAATACAAGACTTTTTTTTCTTTGAAAAGGGATGTATTAAAAATGGAACAGCAAGAAGAAGCCTGAAAGAGCCAGCCTCGGAATACCCTTGTCCCCTGAAAATTCTCAGAGAAGAATTGCCAACCAGTTGTCAGTCATTCCAGGGCAATGGAAGAGTCAGTGCCGGTGTAGTCAGTACCCTGTCTCCTCCATCTGATGCTTTAGCCCAGTGTGAACCCAGGCAAGACAGGTGGGAAAGCCAAGTCCCCACCACAGCACCAGGTTTTCTCATACTCCTGGAGAATGACTCAGTGTTCCTTCTATTCCTCCCAATTTGACGATAAAAATGTTCTTGTTAAAGAGCACGTGTCTAGAACACAGTGGGAAAGTGTTACACTCATATTCTATCTGTATGTATTTTGTGATTTGGCAAAAGCATCTAACAAAACAAAAAAGGTAGAAGAGTGAATTAAATATGTAAGGAGAGAGAATAATGGGAGCAGATACAATAAACAGCAAGCATTTATAAAGAGCCAACATGCCAGGAAAAAAATTGATTGCTTTTATACTAGAAGAGAATTCCAAATAAAGGGCTGGAGATACACATTAGCACTGGAGATTAAGTATTTGACACAGTACCTCAAATGATAATGAATTAATTCAGAGGAACTACGGGATAAGAACCACTAGCCAGGCTTAGTGGACATTTGACTCTGCTTTCAGCACTGTTCAAGGCGCACGGTTTACAAATGAATGACATGGTCTTTTTGTCCTTGAATAATTCACAGCCAGAGGACCAGAAGAGTCCAGGAAACCAGAAAGACTCGGATGATCCCTTTGCCTCAGAGTCAAAATCTAGATTGCAAAGGTTGGTAAAAGCTCAAAAATTATCCTGCAAAGTGTCTTTTTTACCTTCTCTCTTGCTTATAAATCACGTTAACTTGTAAACATCAGATATTGAGAGACCTCCTGTGGAGAAATCTTTACCAGATCACCCATTACCACAGACTTGACTTGGGGCTTAGGCATTTTAATACAATTAACCTTTAATTTTGGGACACAATAGTTCAACCTCCTAGCAAATATTTTTGAAGACATCAGCTAACAACATAGAAATAGTTTTAAAAAATCCCAACTGATTCCATTCTTCATTTTAATATATATGTGACTGTCTCTAGGATATTTTTCTCCCTGCCCATAAAATAAGTGTAGTATGATACAGACCTGCCTTACTTACCTCACAAAGTTTGAAAGGCTCAAATAATTATAATTTGTCAAAGATATTTGTAAGCAGTAAGGTACCATGTTAATGTCAGTATCCATCATTACGTTCACGGAAGCCAAGGCTGCTGAACTACTGGACGCAGTTCTAATTTACAGGCCCACAGAGAGGATGTATGTGAGAAAGAACTACAGAAAGCTCAAACAAAAAGGACTATCTGCATCACACACTTAGCGGACCAATGGCACAAGACAGCACAGTGGACAAAAATCAAGACCGCTGGGATGCTGTCCTGCCTCCACAATCAGAAGTGCCATTTGGAGAGAGGCAAATGATGTATGGTTCATGCCTCACTAAACATCTCTCAATGTGTTTTGAGTTCTTCCCATGATAAGCCTACTACATGTAAAAGATATAATTTTCCTCAAATAGTCCACAATATTCAGCTTCAGAATGTGGATTTTTGCCATGAGATCAAAAGCATCCATGGGAGATTTCGTGGGCTTAAATAAATGAGTGCTCACTGTTTAGGATGTTAAGTAAATCATTTCAGATCCTTTTGAAAAGGCTCACTTCACAATACAGGGTTTTTTCAACTCAAAATTCTATAGTCTATAATGTCCTATTTGCTGTAATCCTTTGTATTGACCAACTGAATGCATTTGTGCTTGTTTGGAAGAATCCAGGAGCTCATTATGCCATCAGAGTGGCTAAAGGAATATAAGTTAATCCTTAGCGCTTTTCAACCCTTTGTAGTCCATCAGAAATTAGAAACTTAGGGCTGGGAGCAGTGACTCATGCCTGTAATCCCAGTACTTGGGGAGGCTTAGGCAGGAGAATCGTTTGAGGTCAGGAGTTTAAGACCAGCCTGGGCAACATAGCAAAATGCTGTCTTTATAGAAAATTTTAAAAATTAGCCAGGCATGATGGGGCACGCCTATAGCCCAGCTACTTAGAAGGCTGAGGCCAGAGGATCACTTGAGCCCAGGAGTTCAACGCTGCAGTGACGTATGATCATGCCACAGCACTTCAGTCTGGGTGACAGAGAGAGACCTGTCTCCAAAAAAAAAAAAGAAAAGAAAAGTAAAGTAAATTAGAAACATAAACATAAAATTACAAACAAACAGAACTATAATGCAAAACTTTCTTGCATAACCTGAGATGGACATAAAATATTTTTACTATGTCAACAAATAATGTAGAGCAACTATGTAACGGTCAGAGTTCAAGGCAAGAAACAAAAAATACTCAGCATTTCAAAAGAAGGAAATCTAATAAGGAATTAGGTATTCTCTAAATCAGTGAAAAAGGCAGTCAGGGAGTTGCCACTGATTAGATTTTTTTGGTCAAAGTCACACCCCCTTGGCTGTGCTCCAAAGGTGACTGAACTACTGCTGTGATCACCTGTTGTCCCACATCCACAAGCTGGTGGCCAGAAATTGGAATTTGGCACAAGGATATGGAAAATACTTTCATTCTTAGGGGTTGGCTTGCAGCTGACACTCTTGAGGAAAGCTGTCCTCCACCTCCCTTCCAATCTCACGCATATACACCCTACTGGCCCAACATAAATCACATCATCACCCAAGCTTAAAAGCAGTTTGAGAAATGTAGCCTTTGGCCTCCCAGACCTTTTATGGGGATAAAAAGAAGGTAGAAGTGAATGCTGAGTGTAATCAACTATATTTAGCCTAGCATGTTACATGCAAAGCAGTATTCTGAGCATTTTGAAAGATTAAAAGATAGATAAGACAGGAACTTTTCTCTTAGGGAACATTTATTCTAAGAAGACAAGAGATATATGTGAAGAGTTAAACATCAGCAAAAGAGAATTATTAGTATTCAATACAACATAAAAGTAGTTATGAGACTGAATATAAAGTTTCATGGATATGTCAAGTAGTAAGAAAGTTAGTTGGCTTTGTGCTAGGTAAGACACAAACTATCAGATGCTCTTTATTAACTCCTAAATCTTTTCAGTATATAAAGGATTGAGTGGATATTTAAAACTCCTCCAGGGTCAAGGCAGACGCACAACTTCAACTATTAATAGCACTACCTAACTCTCAAATTCGGTGAAAGTTTCAGCAGCAATTGATTGTGCAAGTACATTCTATGATGGAGAATAGGAGAGTGGTCTCAAAGGGAGGAGGCAAGATAAAACATCTAACACAGGCCTTGGGAGACATAAACCATAGAAATATAAGGGACTAACACCAAGCCCATTGACCATGGTAGGCAACAGCTAGAGGGCCCATAAGCTAAGGCCTTGTGAGCCTATAAAGTCCAAATATTTACCAAGGCTTTGCTTCTATCTGGGAAATCACAGAGATGTTTTCCAGTTGGTGATTTGCTTGGTTCTAGTTTGAGTCTGTGCTTTGTTCAAGATGCCTGTGGGCAGAGATTCCCCAGTGGCCTGTCTTTAAAGGTACTCAAGCCTACCCATAATTAAGTCTTAGCAGGTGGCACAAATGAAATATGTAATGAAGAGACAGAAAAGAGGAATGATACTATAAGCAGGAGGCTATGGCTGTTGTGCCATGGCTTATTATAAGCTTTAAGTGACATGTGACAATTCTATCATCTGTGTAAACAAAATTACATTATTTGGAGCACCATAAAATTTCCTCTAGTTCTAAGCAGTCATTCCTTGGTTGGAAGAAATCATCATAATTTCTGAATCAATATCCTGTAGTACATATATTTCTATTTCAGAACTACACATATTAGAAGAAAAATTTTGACCTGTAGGCAAATCTTGGTTTTCAGAATTTCTTTCTTCCGGAATTTCATTCCTTTTAAATCTTGGCCTATTTTTAAGAAATCAACTGGTATTAACAAATAAGAAACAAAGTGTCCAGGATAAGCCCATCAATGCTTTTGGTTGTATGACAAATTAACTTTGAAGCAAAACCAATATAAATAAAAGATCTTGAAACGAGCTTGACTAATTTGGCTTATTTAAGTACAATTCAATTCCACAAATGTTTTCTGAGTTCCTACAGTGCACCAAGCAATGGGGACACAGAGATGTGCAACACACAGTTCCAACCTTTAAAGAGACCACTTCTGTAGGGAATACATGCAAAAAAAAAAAAAAGAAATTACATTTGGGTGACATAGTGCTATACTGGGCAAATGCAGTCTATGCTTTTAAGTAAAAAGAGCATTTTAAATTTAGTGGATTCTTCCCAAAAGGAGAGAAGGCAATAACACACTGAGGAGTTGTCACAGACTGTGCTTCCATGGAAACTCATTCTGAGGTGGCCGTATATTAAACAGATGGCCTACTGAGAAACACTCTTAGAGAGAGTGAAGGAAACAGAACTGGGAAAAAGGTAAAGCTGACGTGTGAGACAATTGCAAGAGAGACCTCAGCTTATCCCAGAAGGAGCTCTGAAGCTAGGGGTTCCTTCAGATATGCCCTGTATTGAGGCAAGGGGACCAAGCCTTTGTTACTCTGACAGCTATCAGTCACTGCAAGGAGGCATCCCCAAAGGAGGGGGCAATCCTCTGGTGAGGCAACCCCTCCAGCAGAGGGCAATTCCTGTGGAGGGACTTATTTGTGAGCTTCTAGCAGTGAACACTCACAGGAGCTGGGGGAGTGAGTGTCCAGGCAATGTACCACAGCATTCACCACAGGTACGAAAGCCTACTTCCAACATGGCATTTGTTAGGCTCATGAGCAGGTCTCTCTATTTCTCCATGATACGCTTGGCAGCTGGATAAGCCACCATGTTGGCAAAAGTCCTGGATCCTCCATTAATAGAGCATTTATTTGGGCCCCACATTTCCAAGAGCCAACCTCATTTCCAAACCAGGCATTTCTACCAAATGGACGCTTTGGCCTGATGACAAATTCAGAAAGGAGATTGGTCCAAGAGAATCACCATCCCTGAAGTGAAAAAAGCTCCTCCAAATGTGAAAGATCTGTCACTATTATGGACTTTATCAGAAAATTAGTAACAATAATCAGAAAATAATGTGACTAATTTTGAAGATAAATATACCAGAAATTTTATATCCTAAGCAGTGCTACTCTATTCAAAGTGGTCAGTTTTTGGCAATTTGTACGTGTTACTGTTTTGGAAGCTGCTCTTTGGAAACTAATTTCAAAACCAATGACACATTTATGGAAGACATATGATAATGTAGTGGAGAGAATTTAGGGCCTAGGTGAAAATGGGTTTGAATTCTCACATTTACCACATATTAGCTATTTTTTCCTTGGCCAATTTATTTAGCCTTTCTATCTTTTTTTTAATCCTACAAAATTGAAATAACTACTGGATGGGCCTATTGTGAGAATTAAATAAGCATACATATATAAGATTCTGAAACATAATATATGCCCAGAAAAGGTTTTTTACTATTTTATTCCTCATTTCCTTTTCTTTTCTTTTCTTAGTCAGTAAGAAGTATCAAAAACAGGTAACATATCTTACATATGAGGTCTGTCCTTTTTTAAAATATTTTTTAGTTTGGAATAGTTTTATATTTACAAAATTATTGCAAAAATAGTACAGAGAATTTCCATATAACTCATATCCAATTTCCTCTATCATTAATATCTTACATTTGATGCATTTGTTACATTAATGAACCAAACGTTGTTATTGACTAAAGTCCATAGTTTATTCAGATTTTCTCATTTATCTTCAATATCCTTTTTATGTTCCAAGTTTTTTTAAATAACCAAACATCATGTGAAGTAAAATGTAGTAAATAAGGAAAATGACAGAATTTATTTTCTAAAAGGAGTTATCAACATAAATAAGTGAGGACATCCTGTATCGCTTATAAACTGACCTTTACAGCCATTTCCAAAGGAGGCCTCCAAAAAAGTTTCCAGCCTCAGCAGTGTCTCTGGGATTGAAGTTGGTTCCCAAGCTAACAATCCTAGAGAACAGCATGTGTCAGGTATATAGGATTGTGTCAGGTATATAGGATTGTGTCAGGTACATAGGATTGCTTTGCAAACAAGCTTAGCATGTTAGATTCTAAGCAACCTTTGTAATCATTCTCACCTTTGCCCCCTACTAATATAAATACCCTTTCAAATCCAAGCAAAAATTGCACTTGGACAAAAAAAGTCACCAAAACTTATTTTAGGAGATTAAAATCTCAAGAAATATCCTTTATTTGGACTTGTGATATAAACCCTGATATTTCACAGATAGAATACCCCACGGAAGGGCATCTCTACTCTATAGTAAATGAATTTGTTTTATTTTTAATAGAATAAATTTATTAAAAACATATCCTAAAACTTATTCATAGTGATGGTTACATCCTGAGAGACTTATTCATGAGTATTTGGTCTGAGGTTATAGTAGCCTGTGGGTTTCATTGGAAATTTGTGGAGTTGTTTTGACTTAGTAACAACACATCCCTCATGCTGGGACCATGTTTTGAAAACCATTCTCACAGGTCTTCATTTGGCCCTTGCATAGTTAATGTGGCCTCAATACAGAATATGCATGCTACTGGCCTAGGGAAGCAGTATTCAAATCACTCAAGCATGTTATAGCTAAGGATTAACAAAATCTCCCTCTATACTCCAGAGTAATTAAAGTATGCAGTTGTGGACAAAGCTGAGAATTGGGAATGCACCTGAAATTTTATGAAGACTCATTAAACAATCAAAGATAATCCTGAGCAAAACATACTTCTGTGTTTATTCCCTTGGTTTTTGCATGAAAACAGCAATGTTTGCTTGCCCCATGCAAAAGCGAATGTGACGGACTTCTGCCTTTTACTTTTATAGTCAAGAATGCATAACTTCTTTGGGATAGACACTGCCTTCAAATGACAAGTTCTGTGCTTCCATGTTCTAGAAATACAATATCTCTCAGGCTACAGAGCTATTAAAATCTGCTAGCAAACCTCAGGGAAGCAGAAAACATACTACCTCTCTTGTCTGATTTTAAACAGAAGCTAAATGATAATTCTGAATGCTTTTGTGAGAGGGAAAAATCTCCTAACAGCTACACTCAAGCCCCTTATGTTGCCTTTTATGGCATGTTGCAAACAAGGCTAATGTCATCTCTACAATATGCATGTTACATTGTTTTCTGACCACAACTTCATGCTCAACCCAAATCACATAGCACAGGGGTCCCCAACCCCCAGGCCACAGACTGGTCCCAGTCCTTGGCCGGTTAGGAACCGGGCTGCATGGCAGGAGATGAGCAGTGGGCAAGCAAGCATTGCCACCTGAGCTCCCCCTCCTGTCAGATCAGTGGCAGCATCAGATTCTCATAGGAGCAGGAACCCTATTGTGAACTGCACACGAGAGGGTTGCACACTTCTTATGAGAATCTAATGCCTGAGGGTCTGAGATGAAACAGTTTCATCCGGGTCCCTGATGCCAAAAAGGTTGGGAATCGCTGATATAAACAGATGTGTTGATGTAGCCGACACTTATTTGAAGGAAAGAGAGGTGAGACACTGTTGTCTCTCTTAACCTTGATGCTCTGATCATTTCTTTCCAGCTCATCTCAAGAATTATAAATCCAACAAGGGAAGAGACAGCAGTTAAAGAAAAATCACAGAGAAAAAGAGATGTAAATGGACAGACGCTATTAATGCAGAACACCACTAAGAGAATAATTTCCAAATTTCAGCTATTTTTAGTATGAAAGAAGCATTTCCCTTTGATGCATTGGAATAGAGAATAGGGTGCACTTTACTTTTTCTTTGTTGCCACCTGCATGGATGGATACATCTCAATGGCCACACGCAGGAGGATACAGTGCATGCTTATGGGCCCTATTCATACTGAGACTGTAATTCTTTTAAAAGAGAAACAGTTACTTCACTTAGCACAGTGTCTTCAAGTTTCATCCCTGTTGTCACATATTGCAGGATTTCCTTTTTATGATTACATAATACACTGATATGTGTATAAGTTACATTTTCTTTATTCACTTATCCATTGATGGACATTTATATTGTTTCTACATCTTGCCTATTGTGAATATTGCTGCAATGAATATGAGAGCGCTAGTATCTCCCCTAGATCCTAATTTCAATTCTTTTGGATAAATACCCAGAAAGCAGCGTTGCTGAATCACAAGGTAGTCTAATTTTGATTTTTTGAGAACCTCCATGCTGTTTTCCATAATGACTGTACCATTTTGCATTCCCACCCACAGTGTACAAGGGTTCCCTTTTCTCCACATCCTCCCAAACTCTTGTTATCTTTTTTATATATAATAGCCATCCTAATAGATATGTGGTGATGTCTCGTTTCAGTTTTAATTTGCATTTCCCTGATGATTAACGACTTTTTCACATACTTGTTGGCTGCTGAGGCTCAGAATATGATACCCCAAAGTGAAGACCTCAGAAGGAGCTTCAGAAGCAAAAATCCCTTTCTGACCTCCTCCTGTCTCTCAGCCTCATTCTCTCCCAAGGCTACCCTTAAAAACTAGAATCCCTCTTCTCTCCAGGTGGGTCATAGACACCAGAACCTCTTTTCCCCAAAGCCAACATAAAACCTAAAACTATTACTCTAACTTTCTCCCCACGTTTCTCTGTAAGAACAGACATAAAGAAATTATCTGACTTACCTTGACTGTAGGTCATAAGACTCCCATTCCAGAGAGTGTCCTCCCCCAGACCTGGAAATTAAAAATGCTGCATAGAGCAGCCAAGGAGAATCTGGACACAGGCCTCGCTTGGTTTTCCCCAGCCCCCCAAATCAGTCTATTACTATTAGATCATACTCCTTTTTGTCCAATCACATTTCTACATGGCTATCTCTACTTCATCAAACCTAAGCATAAAATTGGACAGCCTCCCCTGTATCTTTGGGTCTTCATTCTGAAAGATTGTGTCACAAAAAAACTTGATCAAGTAAACTTCTTATGCTTTTCTCTTGTTAACATGTCTTTTGATATAGCAGTGTTGGCTGTGACCCTTACGATGGGGAGGAAATGGATCGCCCTTTTTCTGTCGATACATAATCATTTGTATGTCCTCTTTGGAGAAATGTCTATTCAAGTATGTAGCCCATTGTTTTATTGTATTATTAGGTGTTTTTGTTGCAAAGTGAAATAAGACAGAATAAATACTACATGCTTATACTTATCCACAGTGAAACCCCGTCTCTACTAAAAATACAAAAAATTAGCCAGGCGTGGTGGTGGGCGCCTGTAGTCCCAGCTACTCGGAGAGGCTGAGGCAGGAGAATGGCGTGAACCCGGGAGGCGGAGCTTGCAGTGAGCCGAGATTGCGCCACTGCACTCCAGCCTGGGCGACAGAGCGAGACTCTGTCTCAAAAAAAAAAAAGAAATGTAAAGTGGGCCAGGCACGTTGGCTCACACCTGTAATCCCAGCACTTTGGGAGGCCAAGGCGGGCAGATCACCTGAGGTCAGGAGTTTGAGATCAGCCTGGCCAATATGGCGAAACCCCATCTCTACCAAAACTACAAAAATTAGCCAGGTGTGGTAGTGCCCGCCTGTAATTCCAGCTACTCCAGAGGCTGAGACAGGAGAATCTCTTGAACTCGGGAGGTTGCAGTGAGCAGAAATTGCGCTATTGCACTCCAGCCTGGGTGACAGAGAGAGACTCTGCCAAAGAAAAAAAAAAAAAGATTTGTAAAGTGGTCAAACTCATAAAATGGTGGCTGCCAGAGGCTGAGGACACAGGGAGGGAGAAATGGGAAACTGTCAATCAGTGGGCTTGTACCTTCAGTCATATGAGATTAGTAAGTCCCAGAGATTTGCTGTAAAACATCGTGCCTATAGATAAAAATATTGTATTGCATACTTAAAATCTGTTAAGAGGAAAGATCTCATGTTTAAATGCACTTATCACAATAAAATGGAAAATATATTTTTAAACATAAAAAAAACAAAAAACAAAAAACAGAGGAACAGAATGAGTCTGCTTTACCACTACTGAATGAGAAAGATGATGAGCAGGAGAGTAGGGAGAGCTGAGTAAGCAGCAGTGTAGGCAGGGCCCACTTTAAGTTCTGCAGGCTGAGTCACATTTTCAGATCTTATTTAAAGATCTTATTTAAATAATTTGTAAGACTCTCCTGGTTGTTTCTGATGCCTGTAACTAAGCCTTAAATGACTAGCATAAAAGCAGTATTTAGTAGAGCTGGTATCTCAGGGAGAAAAGTCACCATCTGCCCAGAAAGAAAGGAAATAAGGAGACTCAGCTCACAAGGACAGATTTCTTTCAAAGGTCAGCTACAGCATTGCAAGCAGAACTTGTTTGCCATATCCATTATCTATATTGAGGGAGTGTGGCTTTGGCCATATTTGTATGATTAAGGAGCTAATGAATCACCTTGCAGTAGCTGACCTTCGAATTAGAACTGTTTGATAGTTCCCGTCAGAGTCAGTGGTTTGCAAAAAGCAGCTGCTTATATGTAGTCAACGTAATAAGCTATGTTTACTAGGAGCTTGGACCAGAATGCATTAAAAAAACCCAACAACTTTAGTTGTCTAATTCTCAAATAGTTTAATATTTGTAACTTATTTATAAGTAAAGATTTTAATTTATAGAGTATTTCCCCAAGATATTTTCTTGTAAGATTCCATACTTAATAGCAACTTCAATTATTTTTCAACTGCATCATCTTAAAGTTCTTTCCAGCATAAGAAACTTTGGCATCGTATTCATAATAGGAGAGACTTTAAAATATGATACTATAAACACTTTGGCACCATAGCTCCTTATTGACATAAATTAAATGGACTGTAAATATTTAAAAATCCAGTATTCATCTCTCAGTATTAAACTAAATTTAAAACTTGAGAACAAGTTTCCAGGTTCATTTTTCATATTCATAAAAATGAGAGATACAAGTTTTGCTCCATGGAAATGCAACAGTAGGCTATTGTTCTGAGACTAGGCTCAAATCACCTCCAATTCTAGCCAGCCAATTTCCATAAAGTCACACAGCTTCAGGTGCCTCGTCGGTGAAATGAAGTTAACATCTTTCTTACAGAGTCGTTTCAAGGATTGGATGGCAAATTGTACGTGAAAGAATCTAGCAACACTGAGTATTCATTTGACAAATATTTTTAAATTTACATCTATCTGCTCTTAACTATTCAACACGCAAGAACATATAGAAGCCACAAAATGTCTTGATTTCAATACCTTTCACGTCTTGAATCTGTTCTTCACATCTTTTGAATCCCACACAACATCCACTGGCACAAATCACTTTATTAAACATTGCTGCTTTTTGTAGAGCTGAGATATCCACTTAATACCAAAGAAAGACAAAAGGTGTTTTAGGAGTTAAAACAGAAACTTCCAAGAACAGCAGATGTGACTTACCTGTCTTTAAAGCACTGACACACATAGAAAGTGCTCTGAGACCTGTGCTGTGAAGAGAAGTATCTAATCAGCCGCTCTGGACCTCATCTTGAAAGTTAATAATACCCCCTTCACAATGCTATTGGAAAGACCAAATGAGAGAATATGAAAATGTCTGCAGCAGTAGCTGGCCTGTATGTGGCATGTTATTTGAATCACTGACTTGAATCTCAAGCATTCTCCATATAGCTGGCAAGGTAATAAAAACAGCCTTCCTCAAAATTGTTTACAAATCAAAACGTGTCTATTATGTATTAAAAGTATTAATATGGGTGATTTATACTATATTCAGGCTTTCATATATGTATATAATCATTACCTTGAGCAATATATATAGCTGATGTATATAAATTCTCTCTGAAAACTTCCTACCTGCCATGAATTTGACCTACCATTTTGTGACCAAGATAAGGCCTGATTCTGAATCACCAGCTACCTACACACACCATTAAGAACCACTTTATTAAGACATAAACTGCTAATGCTTCGTCATATTCTATATTCAGGACATAACTTTCACTGCTTTCAGAGTGAAAAAGAATAAAAACAGACCTGACAATTGAGAACAGTCAGTTTTGGGCAGCCTCGTCTCTTTTAAACAAATGTCTCAGGATTCATTCCTCATTTTACAAAACTGCTGTGATGTTTAATGTTACTCTCACATTGCTTCTTGGAATATGTCTAAGTCATATAACTTTCACTATGGTCTGGTCTTCAAATTATTTGTGTCTGTCTACACTGATGCTTCATTGGCTCAGCCCAAAACCAATCCCACTTAAAGTTAGTTTCCTATATGCAGGGTTAAAGTTCAAAACAGTTAACACCCAGTATGGTGCAGGGCAGCAACCAGTTAGAGAGGACCTTGACCCAAGCACCTGAGCTGGGTTTGGCGACCACCCTGCTCTGCTTCCTGTTGTTTAGCTCTGGGGAGGTGGACAGGGGAAAGGTCTCAATGGCTGATGAGTGACGGACATTCCTCAAGAAGCTCAAGACAGTAACTATTTACCAACACATACTGACATCTTTTGATATCTAACAACTAATTAGGCTATACCAGTACCTCCTTCCAAATATGCACCCTAAAAATATGGAAAATCAGAGAAATAAAAGACCCCAACATGTAAGAAGCTGCCTAAAATTCTCATCATTAAAAGACAATTGTAAGGACAGAATTATGAGAGTCTTGAAATCTCTATCTAAATGCAAATTACCTGAGAGAGAAACCCCAGAAGGCATGATAACACCCATTATCAAATTGAAACCTATTAGTTGAAGATGCAACCAATGGACACTGTGACAAGCAGGGCAGAACCCTGGGAGACTAGGGGAAAAGCTGGCCTAGAAGTATGCGGAGTTGAAGGAAACAAGGAAGACTGGAGGATTCTGGGGTAGCCCAGAGTTTAAGAGCACACACAATATATTTGATATCACTCACCTGACTCACATACTCCTTCTTGCCAAAGGGTTTGTGCAGGTTGAGCTATCAAAACTCAACCGCAGTCCACAGGCTGATGGCATTTCTGGTTTGGGTTTTCCCCCATTATTCTGAGTAAAGATAAGTGAGCAAATTAATTCAATGCTGCCAAACTTTCTCTAACCTTTTTTAAAAGACATATTGATCAACGGTTATTTAAAGGAAGGACTTTTAACATCCAAAATCTCTTACAGAAATTTATATTTCCTTGTAAGCAATCCATCATGCCATCTGTTTTAAAGATGTTTAAAGAAGTG
This sequence comes from Hylobates moloch, assembly GCF_009828535.3. Taxonomy (NCBI): domain Eukaryota; kingdom Metazoa; phylum Chordata; class Mammalia; order Primates; family Hylobatidae; genus Hylobates; species Hylobates moloch. The sequence continues at coordinate 71,495,236 of NW_026652290.1, read as the reverse complement.
GCCCAACTGAACTCTTGTGAAGTAACTACAAATAGACAGAAAAAAAAGATGAATGGCCAATAGCCCAGCCTTTCAGAGCCGTATAAATGAATCACTACTAACAAAAAGTGGACTAGATGATTTCATAACTCACCTTCTGACTTGAACTTACTACACATTCACACGGGGAATAGAAAAGTAAAAGGACCTCTGTAATTCAATAAAGCTTGTGAGCATTTTGATCTTTGCAAATATGCATCTGACAACCAAAATAATTTTCTTGTAGAATCACTGAACAAGGTTTTGCATGCCAGTAGGACAGTATGTAAGCTAATTAAATTCCATTCTGTTGAAAAATGTGTTCTCCATTGCCTTTGAGTGCATTTGATTTTAACATTGTATTACAAATTATTTAATATTGATTATTTTTCTAATGGAAACATCGATCCTACTGTGTATGTGTCATTATTTTTCCCCAACTGAAAAATGTAAAATCTCAGAACTGTATGTCACCTGACACCAATATATATGTGGATGTGAATATGGTCTCTCTCTTTAGAAGGCTCTGGGGGTATATGCATGTTGGGGGAATGAGTTGTCAGAGGATGACTCAGAGCAACTACCAGAAAAAAATTAAGAAATCAAACACAAAATATTCTTTTAATGCAGTTCTAATGTGTTTTTCTTCTATTTCAGTTTATTTCAGTTTATTTTCTCATGTCAACGACTTGTAAAAGGACCCAATTATATCATTTCAGAAAAAATGATTGCTGGTGAGTGGGGAAGAAAAGGTCAGAGAAGCCTAAGAATTAATATTCAAGAAGTAGAAAAACAGTTTTTAAAAAACAGCCAGGAATCTTCTGATCTTCTGATAATTCTGGACATAACACACAGAAAAGCTGAATGCTGCAGATATTTGGAGATCAGCACATGAGCAGCCAGCCATTGGAGACTGGACCATCACACTAAAGAGATTTATTTGGAAGGCTGGATGATGGGGTGAAGAAGGTATATATAAAAAGACAAGAAGAACCAGGCTTCTTGCACATATGCACTCCTAAATTCTGATGAAAGAAAAATGTTGATAAACCCATATAGGAAAGCTTGGCTTTTTGGGTTCAAATCCAGCTAAGAAAGTTACTTAAACTTCCTTCATATGTAAAATGGGACTAAGGAAAGGATCTACCCTTCAGGATTGTTGTAGGGATTAGCAGAGTAGATATCTGCATGAGCTATATAAATTTTAGTACATTTTATTAAATAATAAAATAGAGATTTATAAGATGTATATGTAAATAGAGATCAATTAATTTCATGTGACCCATCCAGGTGAATACCTAGAACATTCCATAAGCCATATGCCTTCACTTAGCCCTGACTACAATTTAATATGGGAGTCCCAAAGATTGAAAGTTACAGTCTTCTGAATCCCAACACACTCCCCCATCCATCCCTCTGACAATGGGGGAATAGCTATGCCTAACCTCCAACCCTTCAAGAAGTAACAGGAACAGTTAAGCAGGAAGTGTGATTAAATTAAGGTCCTGCCAGTACTTCCACGTGCTTATTTTCAGAATGGTTTAATTAAAGTTTCTGACATGAAGAGAGCTATTTCCGCTCATCTATTCAGCATTGGTTATGGAGACAGAAAAAACTGAAATAGGCTGTTTCAGTCGATTTATAACACTATAGTTGTACAATTAAGCTGGAAGGGTACAAAGAAAGTTAGTCTATATAATTTTTCTTCTTATAGAGGTATTCATTAGAGAACAAATTGAGGTCTCAGAAAGAATAATGTTCAGACAAACCAGAGGAGAATGTAGTAGTTTCAAAATGTTCAGTGTGAACTCAGCATCCAAAATTTTAATAGTGCCCCTATTTTACTGGCAATTCATTCCAAAAAGCTAAAGAACGGTCAAACTGAACTAATAATGCATGATTCATTAATTACTACCTATTATTGCTGATATTATGCTTAAGTATTCCTATAGGCTATAAACATACATGCATTATTTTTAATAATTAAAATGGCAGAAACTAGGTAATTATCTGAAAATGATTTGGATGCTTCAGTTGTTATATCCTTACTGGGAAATGGATGCCATAAATCAGAAAAAAAAACGTCTAGGAACCATTCATGCTTGCTGAAAGGAGAGTAAATATGCATTCCAGTTTTTCTCTCCATTCTCAGAGAATGCAGTCAGGTCACAGAGTTTGAACACCTCTTCCTGCAGCCTGAAGCCAGAGATGGCTACAGAAGTATTTACTCAGTCTACAATGTGCCAACTCCATTTGTCAGCTGGTCTGAGCAGGTGAACGATGGCAGGACTTGTCAGTCACCTAGAGGGTAGCAGCTGCTCCAGGCTCTGAAGAGGCCCGAGGAGGGAAGGGCAGCCTCATGTTGTGTGCCAGGAAGCAGCATCTTCCTGCCCACATGGATCTGTATTCAGCCTCCACACACACAGGCCAGGATATTGGGCACCATCCATTATGGTGGTGATCACAGAAGTCTCCAGCTTCCTGGGGTGCTAAGGTGAGGAATGCTTAATTGCACTGCAAAATAGCTTTTGCAGGAGCAGATGTAGCCTTTCACATTCTAGTGACTTTGGTGAGTGGGTGGGAAAAAGAGGGGAGAAGAGAAGGAACTAAAAAGGAGGAGGAAATAGAGGGGCAAGAGAGCAAAGATACAAAGTGTACTAGAATTTTTTCTCCCTTTTCACCTGTCTCTATCACACACAAATGGTTTCTGGAAAACAAAGAAATGGCCAGCATGCAGGGATGTGGTTGTCACTTTAACAAATGCTCTTTACCAGAATTCAGTCACAGAACGAAGATAGTACACACCTTTAATATTTTACAGTTTTATTGTGGTATAACTGACATGCTGTAAAATGCACATATTTAAAATGCACAATTTGATAAGTTATATATATGTGTACACAAACCATGAAACCATGCCCACAATCAAGATATGAGTATATCCATCACGGCCAAAAGTGTCCTCAGGCCCCACTGTAATCCCCCACTTCCCTCCCTGCCCCCTTTTCAGGCAAATATGATCTGCTCCAGTCACTAGAGATTAACTTACACTTACTAGAATTTCACATAAATGGAATTGTATACACTCTTGTTTGTGTATCTTCGAAGGTGGCATATACTTCTTAAATCAAGCTATCACATCTACTCTCTCTCTTGCCCTGTCATACTCTATTCATCTTTCTCTCTTTTTTAACCTTTAAACAGTTTTGAATTTTAACATTCACCATCCAATAGAAAAGGTATTTTTAACCCATTCACACATATCAGAACTTCACATAGACCAGGTGTTATAATTGATTTGATGTCCTGATAAGGCAAATCTAAATGTGTCACCTGTCTGAAACAGCTTGAAGACCTCCTTCTCACAGAGGAATCATAGTGGTTCCTGGTCAGAACAGCAGAGTATGCTATCTCAGGAGATGAATGAAATGGGCTAAGCCATGCTGGAAACCACTTTTTTAAAATACCTATCTCAATCCATCTTGGAAAAATTTTAAACATGGTGCCTGTGATTTTACCATTAGAGCTTCATTTCTTTGGACCTTAAAAGATCCCATTTACTAAAAATGCACATAGATTTTGAGATCACTGTGCCTTGAACTTTTCAATCAGTTAAACCTCAATGAGACAATCATGAAAAGACAAATGGAAAGGAAGCACAGGCAAGAGATAAGGAGACTCTGTTAAAGGAAGTTAGAGAACTACTGCCTAGCCTGGTTCCAGAGCTGGCTCTGGCAGCCATCTTTGAAATCTGGTGCTAGCATGTGAATCTGCTAATTGGGATTGTTCTACAGCTGGCTGGCCCAGGTGACTAAGCCTGAACCCTGATCCCCATATGAAATACCACTGGATGTCAGAAATATCTGTTGCAGCTTTCAGTTCTTCTACAGCAATAAAGTCACCTTACCTGAATTGATCATAACTTTAGAGAAGGAAAGTAACCCAACTCTGAAGAAAATATTTATTATGAAACCTAAATCAAAGAATCCCAACAAGTGCATCTTAACTCAAGGGAACACCATGCAAACACAGAAATTGTTGCCACCACCAGAACCGACAGCATAGGACATTGCTGTTTTGACTCTTAAAAAGTCATTATTCAGAAAAATCACCATACTCCCAAAGACAAACATCCATGCCAAAATAAGGTGGGTGAAAGAAAAGTCAAGTTAGAAAGGATGGAGAGAAGAGATATGAGAGGACAGCTTTGTAGCCTCAGAAACGAGAGGAACAGGATGGCCTCGGGTGAGTTGTGTTCCATCTCAGGATGTCAGTTTCCACTTCTGTGGAATGACAGCTTCAGACTACAAAGCCCTTCCTTCCTTTGAAGTTCTAATATTCAGCAAGGCACACGGAGAGGCAGGAAAGGGGAAAGAAACGAGGATGACAGCATCAAAAAGATTCCAACTGACCACGACATATTTGTGTCCTCTTTTATTTTTATTAAAAATCCCTAAGGACCTAATCAAGCCCAAAGCAGAGGACAGCCAGATTAAGAAGTATAAATGGGGCCTCAATCCAAATAAGTCACAGACAAGTCATTCTGGACCCAGACTCTTAGCCATCCACCAAGAAATTTAAGAAAATAGCTTCAAGAGCAGAGCTGCTTTTAAACCCGCGCGTCCACTACAAACAGCCAAGACTCCATCTGATCCTTCCCTTTGCAGCGAGGGATTGCAGCAGTAAACCTGCCAGCACCCTGGCATTGCTGGCATTTAGACTGCAAGGTCACTGGCCTGTTAAACACATTCCGCAGTCTCAGTGGAAACAAGGCAAACCATAGGAGTCGGTGTGTCACAGAAGCACCCGGGGTTGGATGCCAGGGTCATGCTCTCTCTGACACCCTGACACTTTCCTGCTGGCAGTTAAAAACAGCAATGTTTTATGGGTTGGAGAATTTTCTTTACTTTTATTCTTAATTTTTAAGCCATAAAATTGACTATCCTTACAAGAATATTTTTAGAATGAAAATAAACATTGCTAAAATGGGTAAAGAGGTGATAAGGGAATATCTTAGCTGCTCAAAAGCAATGGTTTTCAACCTTTAGCGCACTTCAAGATCATCTAGAGGGCTTGTTGGATCCCCACCCTGAGAGCATCGAATTTAGTGGGACTGGGATGGGGCCCAAGAATTTCCAAACTGATGCTGCTGGTCTTTGAGAATGAGTGTTCTGAAGAACTTACTTTCTTTGGCTTGGATAAATCAGATCCTAGAAGCACCACCACCAATAATAATAGTTAACATGTATTGAGGGCTTACTCCATGGTAGACACTAAATGCTAAATGATTTACTTATATGAATCTTCTTTTAATCCTTACACCAGCCCTTTGACATGTTGTTTGTTATTATTCATATTTTACAAGTGAGGAAACTGAGGCAGTAGGAGATTATGAAGAGAATGGTAGATAAGACTGCCAACTCCCATATGATCTATGAGGAAACTGTGGGAGCAGGTAAGGTAACAAACGGTTGTGTACGTGGGATCTGAAAATGACAACTGACCGAGTGGAAGGTGAAAGACACAATGGAAAATAGCAGTTCATGAGGAAAATGCTTGGGTTTTCGCAGGCAATGAACTCAATAGATTCAACACCACAGCATGGCTACCCAAAAAGCCATAAAGATCTCTAACTCCATTCTCAGTATCTAGGACAGGAGTTTCAAAGTCTATAGCCTGCAGAGGCCGCATAAGTGACATTGCTGTTACTGCAGCTACTGTTGTTGGTTTTAATAATATTATCATCATAATCAGACAACTTCCCATGTAGCCCTCTTAAGGTTTTGGTTTTATTTTTATTTTTACTTTTATTTCTCTTCTCTCACACTCCATGGACTTCAGAGCCTAGAGTTAAGTACATGGACCAGAGTAATGCTAGTGACTTAGTACAATAGAAGTTACTTTCTTGGTCATGTGGAGCCAACCTGGTGGTCAAGAGTAACAGATATTCAGGCAACCAAGGTCCCTTCATTTAGCAACTCGTCAACTCCCAGGGCCTGTCATGCCAGACCCCTATTAACTTCAGTAGGGATGGCATCAGGTTCAAGAGGCTGGAGAAGAAACTCAGAGCCAGCAAACCAGACAGAATTTATCAAGTGAAACTTACATACAGAGCAGTCCAGTCGTAGCACGCTGGGCAGAAAAATCTTCACCTCTTGCAAAAACCATGAAGGTTATATAGCATTTTCACTTAGCACCCTTTCCTAAAAACCTCCACCTGGCAACCGTCATGTAACCCAAAACAAAGGGCCTTAATCCTCTATAGATACGCCAGGGCTTCACATGTTCCTCATAGACGGGGAATGAGTCTCCAAGTTGGCCGCTCCCAGATTCCTTAGCCCAGAACTCTGAATACACAAACAGAGGCCTCTACGGACAGGATCATTCTCAGGGTATGCTTAAGTTATTGCTATCAGGAGCATCCACCATACAGTCCACTCCAGCATACCTTTGAACAGCCCTCACATTCTTATCACACCAATTCTTCCACGATTTCCCTGGGGCTGGGTAAGCAGAGGAGTATTCCGGCCAAACGCCACAGCAGCAATACAAACAAGTAGGGAAGTGGCCCCAGACACTCAGGTTAGCTGCTTGGATGCACCACAGCAGGCCTGCAGTGGAGCAGAGGGGCAGCCCTCCACAGGCCCCACAGCGTGCTTTGTTATGCCTTGTCTGCACCCAGTCGGCAAAGAGCTTTGCTGCACGCTACCTAACGGCAGAGGGTGAGATGGTCAGTGGTATATTAGTCCGTTTTCACGCTACTAATGAAGACATAACCCGAGACTGGGCAATTTACAAAAGAAAGAGGTTTAATTGGACTTAAGTTCCACGTGGCTGGGGAGGCCTCATAATCGTGGCGGAAGGCAAGAAGGAGCAAGCGCCTACTCCTCTTATATGGAATGGAAGCAGGCAAAGAGAGCTTGTGCAGAGAAACTCCGTTTTTTAAAATAATCAGATCTCATGAGACCCATTCATTGTCACAAGAACAGCAAGGGAAAGACCTGCCCCCATGATTTAGTCATATCCCACCAGGTCCCTCCCACAACATGTGGGAATTATGGGAGCTACAAGATGAGATTTGGGTGGGGACACAGAGCCAAACCATATCAAGTGGGTACAAGAAAGGGCAAGTCATGACCATGTAACAGGACACAAGAAGTTGTGTCATTCTGAGAGCACACTACGCCTGGCAGCGGCCTGGTGCCTGGTTTCCAATACCAAATGGATTGGCCCCCTCTGTGATGCACTGCAGGAGGCTAGAGTAAGACAATGGAGGTATTACAGTGTTCTATAATGAAAGGATGATTGTCCCCTTACAAAAAGGAAGACTGGGAATCATTATTTTAGAAATACAAAGGGGAGTAGGATGTAAAATAGGCATAACCTGTACATCCTATTCTAGGCCCTTCCCCCTTGGAGCAGATAAATAGAACCATCAGATGCTGATTTGCCATTTCCAGGCCCATGTAATCATGTACTCCCCAGTGGGTAAATCCTGTGGCAAGGGCAATAGAGATTACCTTGAGTCCCAGGTTGGGGCAAAGGTATAGTGTCCCTTACACTATCTACCTGGATCCTGATGGTGCTATCAGGTCCTGTATCAGGAGAGAACATGCACTGGGGTGATGAGAATGTTCATGTTCATTCAGCCTGCATTTGGCTGTTGCTAAGTGCTGTGTCCACAGAGCCAGAGAGTGCATCCCTTAATGGAGTTGTTGCTTCAACAGTCCATTCACCCATTTAGTCAACCCTGCTGGTGTAGGGTTGTAGGGCAGGTGGAAATACTAGTGGTTATCCAGGATCTCCAGTAAAGTGTGAGTGCTGGTCACTGTTGATATTAACAGGGATCCCATAGGCTGCACACAACTCTCTAGTCCCTGTTTGGTGGTTTTCTGGGTGGCATGCTTGCTGGGATATGCCTGCAATAGCAGGTGTCCATACAAGTCAAGGCAAAGTAGCAGCCATCAGATAGAGGCACCAGGTTCAAGAGGCTGAAGAGACCCAAAGCCAGCAAATGAGACATAGGGTCTATTGAGGGGAACTTAACATTCAGAGTGGTCCACTGGTGGCAGAATGGGCAGGAAAACCGCCACCATTTGCAAAAAGCATGCAGTTTATATAGCATTTTCACCTATCACTATCCCCCTAACAACATCCACCTGGCAACCTTCATCTAATCCAAAGCAAAGGGCCTAGATACCCTGTACAGCCTGCGTTTTACAGGATGGAAGAGGATTCAGATGTTCCTCACAGATAAAGAACAAATCTCTGGATTGGCCACTCCCAGATTCCTTTGCTCAAAAATCTAAACACACATGCAGGTGTGTCTGCCATACAGGGTCATTCTCATGGTAATCCTTAAGTTGTTATTGCTGTCAAGTGCATCTCCCATATACAGGCTGGAAGTCCTCCAGTGATCCTCTGCATCCATCCAGCAGACAAGAGAAGGGAAAGAATGGAGCATTACCCATAAATGATTTTTAAGGGGAGGGCCTGAAATTGCTGGGCATCACTGCCATCCCCATTCTACTGTCTAGACCATATCACATGACCACACTTAATATGATGAAGTAGTCTGTGTGCCCAGGAAGAAGCAGCAATGGGATTGTTTTGTATCTGGACTGTTTGCCACAGGACATGGCTTTCCAAATCATTCGTCATCACTCTTCCTTCAAAAATCCCAACACACTTGGAGATCCAAACTTCAGATTTTCTTAATACCCCTACGGACCTCCCAGGACCTCCCCCTTCATCCACCAATAAATTTAGCACCTAGTTTACTGTTTTTCCTCTTTACTTCTATACTGGGTCACAATCCTGATGACTCTGATAACTACCTGGATGAGCAATTCAACATCCTGGCCTCTGTGCTGTTTGACCTCCTCATCTCTAGCAAGCTTTTTCCTCCATTTCACCTCTACCCCCAACTTTATAACAATAGCTAAACCACTTCCAAAAATTTCCGCATTCTACTTGCTGACCACCATAATTTATCCATTTGGCACACTCGAACTATTATTTCCATTTCAAGATTTTTTTGACTTCATCAAAACCACCAATGCATTGACCCTAACAATGTTTGCCACCTGCCTCCCCGTCATGTCCTCTCTCTTTTGCTCACCTAGCTAAGGGTGTAATAATCACTGCCTTAAAAACACCACTAATTACCTAACCCCCATCCATTATATGCCATCCATTTTACTCACTTGCGAAAACTCCAAATCAAATTAAACTTTACCAACTGCCTATGCCATGCTTATACTTAAACAGCTGAACACTGTTTCTCACAAATATTCCAGTACAACATCCTCTGGGAAAATGGTTGAGTTATATTTCCCACCCCTTTCTCATCTAGTAAAACTTCACCTAAAGCCTCCTAATTGCTTTGAAATTGAGACTAGTACTGGGATTATGTGACTATGTTGGTTTTTTTTTTTTTTGAGACAGAGTCTCGCTCTGTCGCCCAGGCTGGAGTGCAGTGGCGTGATCTCGGCTCACTGCAAGCTCCGCCTCCCGGGTTCACGCCATTCTCCTGCCTCAGCCTCTCCAAGTAGCTGGGACTACAGGCGCCCGCCACCGCGCCCGGCTAATTTTTTGTATTTTTAGTAGAGACGGGGTTTCACCGTGGTCTCGATCTCCTGACCTCGTGATCCACCCGCCTCGGCCTCCCAAAGTGCTGGGATTACAGGCGTGAGCCACCGCGCCCGGCCGACTATGTTTAACAGACATAGATCTTCTGCTGGGAGGTAAAGAAAATGACCATGCATGACTTCCATAGGTCATTTCACCACAGCTAAACGTGGCTTCAGGGTCAGCCAGCGAACCTCACTGAACATACATCTTGCTTCCTACTCTTCTGGAATGAATAGTACTCATGGTTCTTCCCCAGTTCACAATCAATATGGACTCATCCAGCCAGATGTGATGCCCTGCATCTTTCAGCTCACTGATCCAAACCCAGCACTCATGCACATCACATGCATCTGAGACACTCCAGGGAGAGTTGCGGCCTGTGTAAATCAACACACAGATAATTCTTAGCCTTATGTCACATTTCCATTATGGTAAATGCATGATCTGAGCACAGCTTCCACCAGCCAGCCATGGATCTCCCAAATGGTCTTCCTCAGCCTTTGCCCCGTACTCCTTCTCCTCAAGCCCCAATCCCTTCATCATTAACACTAATCTACCCTTTAGGATATAGCAGAGATGCCAAATTAATCTAGAAAGTAAGCTCCCTAAGGATGTGCTAGATCATCACTCCCCTGTGTTCCTAAAGCAACTGGGAAAGGAACTGCCATAGGCTAAATTTCTACTCCCTCCTCCTCCAAAAATTTATTTGTTGATATCCCCAGTGTGATGTTATTTCGAGGTAGGGTCTTTGGGAGGTAATTAGGTCATAAGGATGGAACCCTCATGAATAAAATTTGTGCCTTTTAAATGAGGCCCCAAAGAGATCCCTCATCCCTCCTACCATGTGAGATTATAGAGGGAAAAAGACCTTCTATGAATCAGGAAGCAAGCCCTTACCAGACCCTGAATTTGCCAGTGCCCTGATCTTGGCCTTCTCAGCCTCCAGAACTGTGAGAAATAAGTTTCTGTTGTTTATAAACTACCCATCTTATTATATTTTGTTATTACAGCCTGAAAATAAGAACTAAATATTAATTTCCTATTGCAAATTGCAGTAGATTTTCAGTAAGCCCTGACTCCAAATCAAAGTCAAACTAGGCTAACTACATGAACACTGTATTTTACCTCTTCTTGTCTGTATCCTTCCATCTAGTATATTCTAAGCTTCTTTATCCTAAGCACAAGGACTGTGTCTTATTTTTAGTACTATCTCCAGCCCCTAGCTCAAGCACCAACACTTAAGGAGCATTCAATACTAGTTGAACGAATTTTGTCAGATTGCAGAGGGTCTGGAATTTGTATTGTCTTTGTTCAATTGCAGCTGAAGGTCATACGCTGTACAACCAAAATGCACCAGTAGATAATGGAGATTTTGCCTAGATCAATCATCCTGGCCAAAGGTCCAATTTACAGCAATACTTTCATTCTAATTAAAAGGCTAATAGCTGCTACAATCAAACTTACAAATATTCTACCCAGGTATGTGTTGACAACTTTTCAGTACACATTTTGCAATGTATGATTTTTTTTGAATGCAGGAAATAGCCGAAAACAGAGTACTTTTTATACCACAGAGCTGGATTTTCACTCACCTAGACTGGCTGTCCACAGTCATGTTACTAGGCAATTCTAATTGTTATTCTCATGTGGAACCAATGAGGATAGAGGCATCATGATAGTGAGTGCCAGGCCAAGTCACAAAGCAGCTTGGTAGTCTGCACATGAAAATGAGAATTCCTATTGGTGTAAAATGTTGCTGCACTGAAAGGCACTCCATTTCTGAGATGTTCTTTATAGACATCATTGCCGGGACACTACCTTTGTCCTTGAAAAAGTGTTTTTTTCCAGGAGCACCACTTTGTGCTGAGCTACATGAAAAAGCTGAGATATCAGCTTCAAATATATCTTATAAATAAGCATATGTTATAAATGACTATTACAATGTAAGCCACCGATTCAACACTAATAGTAATGCATAAATGAGACCCAGAGGCAGACACACTAGCTAGACTGTCCCTTATAAAAGACAGGCACACATTTATATTTTTCATTATTCATTTTTTAAAGTAAGATTCCAAATCTTCTTTAGCATAGAGTTTATAGTAAATCAAATGAGAAAAGAGAAAAGAATTACTGTACACATTGCCAAAATCCTTTATAAGATGCAGGAGAAGGCTTCTGTCTGTTTGTTTTTATTATTGTTATTCCTAGTCTACTTTAATAAGAAAGGTTTCATTCTGATCTAATGCAAAAGCTACATTGCACCTTCTCTTTCCACATCCTCACCCATCTCTTTGATGACTAGGAGTTAGAAAACATGCTAGGAAAAAGCTCTTTAAATAATCAGAGTGCTACTTGTTATTTCAAGTAGCTAACAGTTTCTTTAAATGAAACTGGGCATTTTTAATTCCCTTGATACTTTCAGAAAACTATCATTCAGGGCAAAATGTCACCAGTTTTATTATCAACACTAAATATTTCTGTGATGCTATGGGGAAACAAAATGCTAGAAATGAATATTTCTGGAAATATTTCACAAGCATATCTTACATACATTATAGATAAAACTCCTTCTGGGTCACACTTCTTGTGATAAATTAGTGGTGTCTTGTGCAAAAGCATGTGCACTGAAGACAGGCTGGTAGAATGATCTGCACGGAACTTTTAATCAAATCTTACACAAAACCAGGGCTCCAAAGGTGGTCTTATTTCCTCCAAATAAGAGAGGCAGCTCTGTTTCAATTAGTATCTCAACCTCAGAAAACACCAGCAGAAAACTGCATAATCAAAAAAAGAAATTTTAAGGCCTTTCCCAATTCAAAAAAAAAAGAAGAAGAAATGGGTAATTAACGATTAAAAATACCCTGAAATCTTAATGTGGCTGTATAAACATGCCTTATGATACCATGGCAACATTCTCTCTTTTTTAACGAAATTGATTAATTAGTCTGTGAGCTTGCAAAATGTCAGAGCAAAAGGATTCAGAATGCTTCTCTTCACAGCTAAGGTCTTTCTTGTCTCTTTCTTCCTGAGCTTGTCAATCAGAAACACTAGAGGTCAGTCTATGGAAGAAATCTCAAACTGCAGCTTCGTTTTAAATGCATGAGAAATATGGAGGCTTCCATAGCTTGCATTCCAAATCAGCTCAGAAGATCCAGAGATGAGAATGTCTTGGATACATAAGGCTCAAACTAAATACAACCCCATTTGACTGGAGGGAGAATGGAAGAAGAGAACTAGGGAAGTTGTTTTGCAAATTGAGCCAGCTGGAAACAAAGTTGTGTATGTGTATCTGTGTGTATGATATAGCTATGAAGGAAAGAGACCATTTCCACAATTCATACATGGAAATATCACATGATAGTCATATCTCATACATATATACAAAGTTAAGTAGATTTAAATATATTAGCATGTTTTTACATATGTTACAGATCTGTAGGAGTTACTAAGCAGAGGCACAAAATGAAACGTTAGCCTTTGCTATTTGTTCAGGACAAAGGAGGTCATATTCTGTTTTGGAAGCAGAAGCAAAGACTATATTTACTGCAAGAATGAGCCTAGTCACAGTGAATTGTGTAGCTAGATTGCTAGACACCTTTGTCTTATGTTAGTACTACTGTCCTACTTGCATAGAAAGACCCCTCCACACACACCTCCCTACTGCATGGAGGCCAGAAGTTTCTACCACTAGAGCAGGATTACTCAACGTCAGTACTATCAGCATTCTAGTACAGATAAATCTTTGTTGTTGCAGACTGCTCTGTACGTTTTAGGATGTTTAGCACCTTTGCTTGCTTCTACCCTGTAGATGCCAATAGCATACCCCAGTTGTGACAACCAAATTATCTGCAGACATTGCAATATCCCAGGTTCTGAGAAGGAGGGGAAAATTACCCTCAGTAGAGAACCACTGCACTAGAATAATCAGTGACTAAGAAAAGAAAAAAAAGGGGAGCACTATGTCTTTTGAAAATAAATGAAGATCACCTAAATGAGGACAAACAGAGGTTATTCAGGGCTTGCAATAGCAAGGGAGTCAGCTACCGTCGCTTGTGATTGGCAGAGATTCAAAGGTAGGCAGGGGAGTAGAAACGCTTTATATGATCTATCAATCACATATGCTCTGGTTGGAGGTTGTTGGCATGGCAAGGATGGAGGCAGGACATCTTAAGTGACTGGTTTGGGATACATGTTTGGCTTTCTGTGGTTGGCCCTGAGATGGGAGCAGGGGCAAAATAAAAATAGGGAAGCTCAAAGTCATTGAATAAGTGGTTTTCACCTTTGTGTTCCCAGTACCCACTGCAGTTCGTGGAGGCATTTGTACTAGTTTCCTTTTGCTGCTGTAACAAGTTACCACAAATTTAGTGGGTTAAAACAATACAACTTCATTATCTTACAGTTCTGTAAATTAGAACTCTAATATGTGTCCTAGGCGGCTACAAAGTGTCAGGGCTGTGTTCTTTTCTGGAAAGTCTAGGCATGAATCCATTTTCTTTCCTTTTCCAGCTTCTAGAGTCTGCTTGCATTCTTGGCTCATGGTCCCATTGTCCAACTCCAAAGCCAGAGACTTTAAATTCAGTAGTCAGCACCTCTCTCTAATTCTCTTCTGCCTCCCTCTTCTAATTTCAGGAATCCTTGTGATTACATTGGGCCCACCCAGATAATCCAAGATAATCTCCCCAAAATCAGCTCTGTAGCAACCTTAACTTATTGATTTATTAATTAATAAATTAATTATAAATCAATTTCATCTGAAGCCTTAATTTCCCTTTACCATCTAGCATAAAATATCTACAGGCTCCAGGGATTAGGACATAAACATCTTTGAGGGTAATTATTCTTCCTACTACTGCACTAAATAAGCAAAGCATAGTCCCTGTACCAGCACCATCAGCATCACCCAGAAACTTGTTGGAAATGCAAATTCCAAGGCCTCATCCTAGATTTGCTAATCCATAATCTCTGTGAGTAGGTCCCAGCAACTTGTGTTTTAACAAGCACTCCAGGTCTCATGCTCAAGAAACACTGATCTATACTCCATATCCATTCTACCCACTCCGAAAGTATATGGTCTATATTTGAAGCCTTTTGATATCGCCACAACTAAATTCTTAGAAATACACTCTTTACTGAGTAATTACAGAGTAATCTTTCCAAAATGTGATTTCTAATCTAATAGAGGATATCACTCCTTTACTAATAATCCTTAAATGCATGTGATGGTTAATTTTATATGTCACCTTGACTGGGTTAAGGGATGCCAGAAAGCTAGTAAAACATTATTTCTAGATGTGTCTGTGAGGGTGTTTTCAGAAGAGATTAGCATTTGATGATGATTAGCATTTGATGATTAGCATTTTCTATGTAACTATATATATTCCATTTGTTCTGTTTCTCTGATGAACCCCTAGGTAATCCACTGCAGAGATACTAGTGACTTCATGGGCTTCCAATTATAGGATGGCATGGAGAGGAGAATAGGGAGGTGGCCTAGTGGGAAGCAGCTGTGGAATTTTAAGTCGGGCCTCTACCACAGAAATTTTCAGGTTGTGAGTGTGTAAAGAGTGATTTTATGTGTCAGCTTGACTGAGCCCCAGGGTGCCTTGATATTTAGTTCTACATAATTTCTGGGTGTGTCTATGAGGGTGCTTTTGTATGAAATTGACTTCTGAATCAAAAGACTGAGTAAAGCAGACAGCCCTCCACAATCCCTAGAAGGTCTGAAGAGATAAAAGGCTTAGTAAGAAAGAATTCCTTCTCTCTACCTGACTGTCTTCAAGCTGGGACATTGGTCTCCTGCCTCCAGACTCTGACTGGAACTACACCGTCAGCTCTCCTGGGTCTCCAGCTTGCTGATTGTGTATCTTAGGACTTCTCAGTCTCCATATTTCATGAGCCAATTCCTTAGAGTAGATAGATTATAGATAGGTGGGTTGGTAGGTAGGTAGGTAGGGAGAGAGAGAGAGAGAGAGGAAGGATAGATTCTATTAGTTCTGTTTCTCTGGAGAATCCAGACAATTAATTAACGCAGGATGGCAACCAATTAAAGGGGCACTTAACAATTTATTGCGTGCAACTACTATTGTTTTTCTTAAAATAAAGTGTTTTCATAAAGTGTTAAAAATAAATAGAAAAAAGTGCACAGCACATAGAAAGGGTTAAGTATTATCTGGTGAATCTTCATTTTCTGTGACTCATATCCATATAGGTGTACAGTTTGACATCAAGTACTTTTCTTCCTATAAATCAGTGTCAGGCCAGTCATGGTGGCTCACGCCTATAATTCCAGCACTTTGGGAGGCAGAAGCATGTGGATCACCTGACGTGAGGAGTTCGAGACCAGCCTGGCCAACATGGTGAAACCCCGTCTCTAACAAAAATACAAAACTTAGCTGGGCATGGTGGCAGGCATCTGTAATCCCAGATACTCAGGCGGCTGAGCCAAGAGAATCTCTTGAACCCAGAAGTCGGAGGTTGCAGTGAGGCAAGAGCACGCCATTGCACTCCAGCCTGGGCAACAAGAGTGAAACTCCACCTCAAAAAAAAAAAAAAGAAGAAGAAGAAGAAGAAAAGGGAGAAGAAAGAGAAGGGAGAAGGGAGAAGAGGAGGAGAAGGAAGAGGAAGAGGAAGAGGAAGAGGAAGGAGAAGGAGAAGGAGAAGGAGAAGGAGAAGAAGAAGAAGAAGAAGAAGAAGAAGAAGAAGAAGAAGAAGAAGAGAAGAAGAAGAAGAAGAAGAAGAAGAAGAAGAAGAAGAAGAAGAAGAAGAAGAAGAAGAAGAAGAAGAGAAATAATCAGGCAGGGTCAATGCAGTTTGAAAAACACTGCTCAAGGAGATGTTGGACTGGTGCTGCACACTTCTCCTGGACTACCCTGTATCTCTTTCCCTGGAAGTGATTCCATCCTGAAACGATGGCCTATTTTGCACAGCACAATTAGTACTTGGCACATCCAACTAGCATGTGATTCACTGTGATTTTGCATGTGTCTTAACTTCTCAATCACACTCTAGGTTCTCTGTGAACCAGGACAGGCTTCATTCTGCTTCACAACTTTCTCCAAGCTTGGCCCACTGTCTGGCACATAAAGTAGATTGTTAATGAACATTGGTTAGTTGGCTGAATTTTACAAACCATCAAGTTTATTAAGAGAATCAGGTGAAATGTTTAGATGGGGAAAAAACCAATGGCCTCTCAAAAACAGTCCAAATGCCAGATTTCCCCTTGAAAATGACAACTGAATAGCAGTCCAAACAAGTGCATTAAGCCATCACTAGCAAGAAACAATGCAGCTGCGACCCTGCATTAATAAAGACAGCAGAAACCAAGACAACCTGTTTTCACTCTGCTTGGAAATCTATGCTCTTCCCCAGCCATCAAAATTGAGTGAGAAATTGCAGTGGATACAATCAGCTCTTATTTATTATCAACGTTTCACAGCAGCAAGCATTAATAATACATCTTATACTTATAAAGCTTTTGTTTTCAGCTTTCCCTGATACTGAGCCAGCAAGATTTGCAAATGTCTATGGAATCCAGCCTTTGTTGGTAAAAGAAGAATTTCAAAGAGAGGGAAAAAAAAATCAAAATATAAAGCTATCTAAATAGTCAACATGCAATTATTCAATTATGCTACTTTATGATATATCTGACATAAGTAACCATAATAAAGCCAGAAACAAATGCCACACATAAAACAAGAACCAACAAAATAAGTCCTCGGTATGAACAGAGCTTCCTGCCTCAATGCATAATTTATACTGTCTATAAAACCAACACCTGGGAACTGCTAATTTAATTAGTTTGTATCGAACACTTAATTGTAGTAAGCCAAGGTTTAGGACTAGCTTCACAGCTGTTTTCATTACATCTAATTAATCTGTGGCATTTGGTTCTTTTTCTCCCGCTGTATTAGTCAGCTCAGGCTGCCATAACAAAATACCAGTCTGGGTGTCTTAAACAATAGAAATTTATTTTCTCACCATTCTGGAGGCTGGAAAGTCTAAGATCAAGCTTACAGCAAGGTTCACTTTTTGGTGAGGGCGCTCTTGCTGGCTTGTGGATGGTTGCCTTCTCACTATGTTCTCACATGGCCCTTCCTTGGTGTGTGCACACAGAGAATGAGAGAGGTTCAAAGAGACGGAGAGACTAGATGGAGGTCTCTGGTGTCTCCACCCTTATAACCTCAGTTAACATTAACTAACTTCCTTAGAGGTCCCATCTCCAAATACAGTCACCCTGGGTGTTAGCGCTTCAACACATGAATTTGGGGGTAACACAAATATTCAGTCCGTAACACTCACCTTGCATAGACTGTAAAGATTATTTGGTTTTGTTTGGTCTGAGGAATCAGTTCCACCAGATGATATCATGTCCATGTTATACTCCCTTAATTTTCCCTCATTCCAACAATTTATGTGCCAACAGTAGAAAGTGGTGCCGCTCAAGGACACTTCATCTGTCTACCATGGACTCACCAACCCTACCCAGGAACAACCATGTTGGCCCAGCATCTCCCCCACAGAGTTTTCCCTGACAGCCCCAACCTTCATAAAGGAATTCATTCATTTATTCACCTGTCAGCACACATTTACTAAGTCACTTACACCAGGCACTGCACAAGACAATAGAGTTACAGGGTCAAAGAAGCCCCAGTCCTTGCCACCAAGGAGTTCCCAGCCCAGTGGAGAACACAGAAAGGAAACATTAAGAATTCAGGAGAAGCTCAACCTCAACATTTGCAGGCCTCAGGCTGAGGGTAAAAATAGGGGTCTGCATATTATATATTAGAATGTCTAAATTATACAATTCAAGCTAGCAAGCAGTTACATAAAATATGTTCTTTCCTACAATCTTAATAAATATAACTTCAAAATTACCTGGAAGACAGATTCCAATTTAGAACTAGCAGAACAGAAAAAAAAAAAATGCATCCTGTGGCTTACTGCCCTTCTCTTCCTTCCCCCAGCTCCAGGCTGCCTGGCAAGGGGTCTGGCACACACATGTGGACACCTTCACATGTCCAAGCTCTATCCACAGCCCCTGCAAAAAGCTGACCCTTGATGGATCCAATAAAAAGACCTACAAATGTTCTGGAAATAGACTCGGGGCAGAGGGTTTTGGAGCCTGGGTTTGAAGTGTGTTCAAGGATTGGGGCACCCATCAAGAGGGACATTACAAAAACAACAGAGCAGGGCCCTCTAAAGCAGTGCTTGGCAAATACCTGCATGAGCACCACCTAGAAACTGCGTTAGAGCATGGATTCCTGAACTCCACCCCCAGAGATGAGGCTTTGGTGGGTCTGGGGTGCAGCCCAAGAATTTTCATTTCTAACAGTTCTCATAAGATGTCTATCAGTGGACCACACAATGAATAGCCTGATGCACAGGACCCAGGACACGGCTCTGTTAAGTCAAGTCTAATGGTAGCACTGATTTAGTGAGATATGTGCTACCAAAAAACTATGCAGAGTGCTAGCGGTAGCGACAGTAAGTGTATATACACTTACATATATACAAGTATACACTGAGAGCCAACTTTGTGCCAAGTACTATATTGGCTGCCTCATTCATTCACCAAATAATTATTGAACAAGAAACTATGAATGTGAAAGAACTATACACCAAAAAAGGCCCATCTTATTGTCTGTACATTTAATTTTTTTAGTTTAAAAATGTTTAAAATAAAAAGCAAAAAAAAATCAATCTGTTCTAGAGACTTGCACTTTTTTGTGGGGGGGTCCTGTTTATAGTATCATACATGATCAAACTGCCGCTAGAATGTTCACACCTGTTACTGCAAATTCAAATCCCAGGAAAGACTTCTCCTGGGAATTTACTTTAGGTCAGGGTTGGGCTGCCTGGTACAAGGCTGCACCCACAGCTGGACAGGTTCAGCCACAGAGGAGTCTTTCCCCAGACCATGAGAGTTCCACTTCTAACAGCAGGGTAGCTCGTATCAGAATGTTACTCCTGCTACCAATTATCAACTCTCATCAAAATATTTTAAAAACTTGGAGGCACTAGAAAACAATCTACTGTGTGCCAGATACAAGTGTAGGCATGAATACACTTCAGTGGGAAAAGAAAAAATTCATGGCTTCTTTAATATATATGCCTGTAGCATACATCCACAATTCTCATCATATTAAAAATCAATCATAGATAGCCTCACTTTAAAGATGAGGAAACTGTTTCTGAGATGTTAAGATATTTGTTACGCAGACCCAGCAGAGCAAATATTTGAACTCAGGCCACCCCCAGGCCCTCCCTGCTCTACAATGAATAATGGGGGAAACTCAAGGGAGACACAGAGCTCTAGGTAGACCTTCTGAAAGAGGCAATGAGTTTTAACTGAGAAAAGTTAGCAAGGTAGAAGGAAAAAAGGAGAATCACAATTGAAATAAAGACCTTCCAGCAGAGAGGAGAGCTTATGTGGAGGCAGGAGTATTATATAGGATGGTGAACAGAAGGAATTAAGAGCGGATCCTTTTATCTGCAATGAAGGGCAGTCACAGCAAAGTGGGAAAGCAGGAAGCAGCATATGCATGGGGAGAATAACTCATGGATATATGCACGAAGCACTAAGCAAATGGGTTTCAGGGAAAGACAAAGCAGGCTTGGGAGATTCATTTCTGAGATCCATTTTATGCATGTTCTTCTAGTCCTCTCACCTCCTGTAGTAATTAATGTCCACCAAGTTTGTTTTGTAGCTATTTACACACCTTCAAATGAAACCTGTTGATGTTTTGAACATTTATTTAGGTGGTCTGTTATTATTCCACTATCCACATGTCATCTGCATCTTGGCACCTCAACAGCCTGCATCATTTGCAAGCAAGAACTGTGTGGGTGGATTTCACAGAACAGCCCCTCATTATTTGTTGATTTGGTTCAAAAATGACTGAAGTGTCAATATACTTTGCAAGGACGTTATTAGCAATGAAAATGTGAAGTTACTTCTCACTGGTGATGAATAGAACAAACACAACATGTCCCTTATGAAGGTGCTCAGTAACATTCATATTTGTAGAACCCAATTTGAAAAGCAGAGAGAAACAGAACTAGTTCCTAATTGGACAGGTTTCCTTATTACATCTTGACAGAGCTAATAATTTTGGTCATAATTTCTCATACAAATCTTAAGATGGTTATATGGAATTTAAAATCATCTCTAAAATTCTATCAACTAAATATATTTCACCAACTCCCTTACGTGTTCCCTTAACCATTGAATAAGAGAACAAATGAGATTTATCACAATATATTTTAAAATCATGTACAATAGAAAATAGCATCAAGGTGACCTCCAAGGAAGTGGATTCTCTTTGTGTGCTGACTGGAGGTGTCGAGAGAATATTGATGTCAGTTTGGTTTTTTGCAGCAGAAAATGTACATAGTAGTCACCAAAAAGAGAAATACAGACTCCCCAACTTGCAGTGTAACATCCCATTAAGGAGGTGTAATTTCTTAATTCCCTCAGTACCTAAATCCCTGTATGAAGTATCCACTCTCCACAAAGAGGAATGCTACCAAATTTGGCACAGTACCTTAAACCATGTCGAGTATATGGCACAATTTGCCATAAGGCAGACTTCGGCCCCTGCCATAGAAAACTCAATTTTAGCTGTGTACATACAGAGCAAGCCACTCACATTGGGAATGAGGGTGGAGAAGAGATGAGTTAGAACCTTTTGGGATTATATTGAGGCTATTTGATGGCTGCTTCTCACCAAGTTGACCTTAATGTTCCCCTCAGATTGATTAAATGTTAGACAGACTTCTACCTGCTCACAGGTCTCTGACTTCCCTTAGAGCATTTACTTTATATAATTTGCAATTGGAGCTGGGCATGGTGGCTCATGCATGTAATCACACTTTGGGAGGCCGAGATGGAAAGATCCCTTGAAGCCAGGATTTCAAGACCAGCCTGGGAAATATAGTGAGACCCCATCTCTACAGAAATTAAAAAAATGTAATAGCTTGGCATGATGGCATACACCTGTAGTCTCAACTACTCAGGAGGCTGAGGCAGGAGGATCCCTTGAGCATGGGAGTTTGAGGCTACAGTGAACTATGATCTTGCCAAAGCACTCCAGTCTGGGTGACAGGGTGAGACTCTGTCTTAAAAAAAAAAAAAAAAATTTCAATTGCACATTTTTATATGCCCCTTTGAGATGTAAATGTTTTAGGACTGAAGAATGTCTTTCTCAAGGACCTGGAAACCATCCCTTTCAAATGTAATCATCAAGAAAGATACTCCTCCTATCTCCAAGTCTCTGTGGAAGGGTAGGAGCCTAACTTCCAATATGGACAATTAACAAACACAGATGGCCTAATCACATTGACCAACCTCCTGCTGGGTTCTTCCACAAGATGATCGGAGAGCACTGGGAGAACGGAAATAAGAAGTCTAATAGAGCATCCATGCTTTCCGAGGTTCAAAATTAGACTTACCAGTTGGGGTGGACCAGGGAGGATGTGACCAAGACACAGTGGCATGAAAAGACAAAAGGCCCTATGAAATAAAATTCCCTGGAGATTCTGGGCTGGTGACTCAGGATCAAAAACTAAGAGTTTGGGGCAGGAAGAGCATATGGCTATGTCCCGTGCTTTGGGAGACAATGATCAGCCTTGTGAGAGTCCCCTAAGAGAACAGTAGTCCTAGAGTCCAAGCTTGGGCACACCGTGTCTTGTGCAAGGACCAGGCACTATAAGCATCGGGAACCAACAGCAACAGCAACACCTTGTTGTGGCTCTAAGAGACAATGGCCATGGAAGACTCTGGCTTTTGATAGAGAGGGCTGGTTCCCCTCATTCAAACAAATGAGCCCCAGAGTTTTTAGGCAGTTGGAGGTTGAGATGCGGGATAGGTGAACTTCAAGTGGAAGATAATGGACTTCCTGCTCATAGCACAGCTGCTCAAACAAGTGATTTTTAAAAGTAAAGAGATTTTAATGCATTTAAAGAGGAAAGTACACCAACATTTCCGAGCTGGTCATCCAACATAGTTTTTGGATTTTTTTTTTTTTTTAATGAAAATAGACATGTGACAAAAAAGTACTTCTCTCTTTTCTAGAGACATAGAAGAAATATTTTTGAAGGTGTAGAAACCAGTTCTCAATCACAATTGGACGGGTGGAGATGGAAGTTTTCAGCTGGAATAATTTCCAAGCTCATATCTTCTCTCTACCGGATATGACTTACTTTATCATAACAATAACACTGAGAGCCCTGACTAGGGCTCTGGGAAACCTCTAAGAAGCGCCAGCTGTTCAGTTACTTTGGCCATCAAGTAGTTGAAGGAGGCAGCAGGCTTAGAAGCAGTGAATCTGCCTTGGCCTCAACAAGGTTCTCTGCTTCAGATGGAATTCTTAAAGTTACCTCAGATTTATTAAGTAATAATAGGCAGACTCAAATTACCAGGAATTTTATTTTTAACTTAACAAGTCTTATCACACAGATAAGACATCTTTATAGAAAAATTATAAAAGAAAACATCCCATAATCTCACCACTCATTAATAAGCACAATAGTATTGTCAATATTCTAATGTAGATATTTCTAAACTTTTATATAAATATATACTTTTAACAAAGTAGATTCACAATGTATATCCCATTAGGTAAACTTTTTTCTCTTAGTACATCAAAGTTTTTGTTGTCATTGTTTTGTTTTTGTTTTTTAGAGATAGGGTCTCACTCTGTCACCCAGGCTGGAAAGCAGTGGCACAATCATACCTCACTGCAGGCTCAACCTCCCAAGCTCAAGTGATCCTCCCATCTGAGCCTCTCAAGTGGTTGGGACTACAGCTAGGCATGGTGGTGCATGCCAAATTACTATTATTAATATTTATTATTGGGTTTTTTTTGTAGAGACCAGGTCTCTCTATGGTCCCGAACTTCTGGCCTCAAGCGATCCTCCTGCCTCAGCCTCCCAAAGTGCTGGGATTACAGACATGAGCCACTGCACCCAGCCATAAAATCTTTTCATAGGCAATAAATATAGATATGCTACATTACACTAACTGAACACAGTAGTTTGAGAAATTTCTACAGACTCTTTAACAACTACTCAGACATATGTATATACACAGCAACATGCACAATATTTTCATTTTTAACTTATGGAATTTAACTCTTCTTTGTGACACAGCTGTACCATTTTGTGAGTCTGCACTAAGGGTACATGTGACAATGGGGAGTTGTCATTTCTTTATCTTTTTTTTATGCCTTACAACTCACTCTCCATTCCCAATCACTGTATCAAGAAGAAAGGAGAGTCTCACACAAAGCATTCAAATATCCCATCGTTCTGCAGTCATTAGTAAGAGGCATATTTCAATGTGACAGCTGGATGACATCTCACCCTCTCTATTAGGATGGAGAGGAGAGGATGCCCATTTCCAGGAGGAGAGCTGCATGCCTGATGTGTGAAACCTATCAATTGATCTTTTAGACCCCGTCTATTACTTTACATCATCTGCACTCTGTTAAATCATTTCACCCCCACTAGACAACCAAGTAATATCTCCACCAAACCTCAGCATGCTCTGTTCTCCAGCCCCACTTCTACTGCTGGGTTGTCTTAAACTTTCTTAAATTGAAAGACAAGAAACAAGCTTTCACTCCCAGAAGCCGTTAGGCCTCCTGCTGCTTTCGAATGAAGCATCTCTGACCCTTATCATAAATATATTAAGCAAAGAAAGGTTAAAAATCCACTGAGGGGAACATGGTCAGCCATGAGTCATTTATGCCCTGGGGTGAAATGAGAAGTCATAAATTAAGGTAAATCAATTCCAATGGTGTATCAGAGGAGAGGAAAGACATGAAAATCTCAGCCTGCCTCATTACTAATATAGGATCTGTGTGTGGTGAATAAGTCTCCAAAGATGTGGAAGTAAGTGGAGAGAGGAAGAGAAGCTGCTCTGAGAGGAATGGGTAGGGATACTTTAGCCAGCAATGATTTCAGCATAATTATTGTGATGCATAACCAAATAGAAGAAAGTGAATTTTTGAAACCACTCTACTTGAGCTAAAGCTACTTTCAAGCCCCCCTTGAAAACTAATTTCAAGCCCTCTGTTACATGTGCATATGACAGATGTGGGATTGATTATACATTCTGTGACTCTGCCATGCATTACCTAAGATGACCCCAAACTCAAAGGCCCTTATGCCTTCCAATGCTCAGCTGCCATTCACCACTATTTCTTGGGTGAACTGACTTATTCAATGGCATAAGAAAAATCTCCGGCTCCTGGACTCTTACATAGCCTTCCTGCCATTCAAAAGTTCTCTTATTAGTCATATTGACCAAAAAAAATGCACATGCTATGAGTACATTTAGTTATTACCTATTAATCAAAATGTGGCCCCTGTTCCTGCCCAACTCCCTATACCTCTGTTTTACATTCTTTCAAAAAATTTTTATTAATAAAGGCAATTCATCAAGTGTAAAAATAAATGCAACCATGCCTTTTAGATGTCTTCCATGTAAAGCAATTCACAAATCAGACAAAATACTATATGGGATTAAGTTTCCAGATGAAATCTGATGAGAAGCATTCAAATCTACACATCTGGGAATATCAATGAATTCCAAGTAGGCAGAGGCCACAATTAAAGTTTCAGCCTCTTGAGCTGTTTCATTGGTCTGTAGGCTCCATGAGAGTTGAAACAGTGTCTGAGTTGTTTACCACTGTATCCCCAGCACCAAGCACAGTGGCATAGAGTGAATATTTACCAAATAGTGGTATGTAGAACAGAGGAAGGAAAGGAGGGAGAGAAGGAGGGAAAAAATAGAATGATTGGAGGAGGGAAGCACAGGAGTGGAGCAAGCCACATGACTTTTTCTTTAAAAATAGCTACTTCGTTCTTTTGGTGAAAAATGATTCATAATTATTGTAAAAATTTGAGCCATGCAGAAAAATACAAAGAAGAAAGAAAATTACCCCAAACCTTGTCACAAAAAGTATCATTAGCATTATATGAAAAATTTTCAGCCATTTTCTATGAACATATACAAATAAAAGCACTAACACACTTATATCATCATCTTATAAACCTGAATCATACTGTGCATTCTATCACTTTGATTTAAGCTAGCCCAAATGAGCCTCCTTCCCCAGCAGTCAGTTTTCTGATCTTGGTAACTAAAATTGAACACATTGAAATGTAATGACTGTGGCTCTGTCACTGGGCCTCTCAGGTGTGGCTGGTCTGTGTGACAGGTATCACTGCCCCAGGGCAACAGACTGCCACCAGACTGACACTGCCCTGATCAACTTCAGCATTTCAGCAATAAATGAATCATTAGACTGGCATCAATGTCACTGACCAGGACATAAGACAGATAGGGCCAAATCACACTTACCTTGTCAGACTAAAACAGCTGACATAATATCTGTTTTCCATCTAGTTTTATATAAAATGATGACAAATAAAATAGTTATCAGTGTACTGACCAGAAGCAGTGACTCACATCTGTAACCCCAGCACGTCGGGAGGCTGAGGCGGGTGAATCACGAGGTCAAGAGTTCAAAGACTAGCCTGGCCAAGATGGTGAAACACCATCTCTACTAAAAAATACAAAAAAAATTAGCCAGGCATGGTGGTGAGAGCCTGTAATCCTAGCTACTTGGGAGGCTGAAGCAGAGAATTGCTCGAACCTGGGAGGCGGAGGTTGCAGTGAGCTGAGATCGCGCCACTACACTCCAGCCTGGGCAACAGAGCAAGACTCCATCTCAAAAAAAAAAAAAAAAGTTGCTATCAGCGTACCTTCACAACTGAGCACCAATTTCTCCTTTGGTATCTCTACTTTGGACCACAAAGCTAGTATCTTTTGTTATCTTTTAAGGCAAGTTTGGACTATCTAGGGGTGATAATTGAGTTTGAGATGAGGAAGTGATCTGGACATGCTGGGCTTATTCCTCCTGTCTTCCAGATCTGACTCCCAGCAAAGACATTTCGCTGGCCCACCACCCCTGAGGTATATGGCATACGGCAGAAAAGACTCTGCCCCAAGTGGAGAGGACTGCAGTCATCCAGTGCAGCCTAAGAGTAGGTGCATAATTCTGATTCCAGGGTTCAGTAGTTAGAAGCTCAGACCTAAGCTTTTTCATATTTCCATATCAGCAACAAAACCAACATTTTGATCTTCATTAGACTCCTTTATTGATTGGGTTAAAACTTGAGACAGGAAATGAGGGTGTAATTTATTAGCTTTTCCTACACTAAAATCCTATAATATACGTCAAACTCTTATTCCATAACTGCTTTGGTTTGTTTCAATATATAATCTACAGAATACATTGGGTACTAGATTAAGAAATCAATCCATATGTATCAATTCATGCTTACACATATACATGTGCATTAAATATATGAAGATATATCTATAATCATCTGAGTTATTTGCACTTTATCAATTTTAATGAAATGGTCCCACTTTCTAAGAATGCAGCAATGTTTTTCTACTACCACAGAACTTGAAGTTAGAAGATGCTATACATATATACAGGGATAAAAAGATGTATATATAGGAATTTCTGTTCTTCAAACCTCCTTTCAAAACTCACACTCGTTGTTGTACATGAATATAAGAAGTTTCTAAAACAAGGATCAGCAAAGTATAGCCCACAGGCCAAATCCAGCCTGTTACTTATTTTTGTATAAATAGAGAGCTAGAATGATGGGTTTTAGATTTTTTAAATATTAGATTTTAGTGTAGGAAGAGCTAATAAATTACACCCTCATTTCCTGTCTCAAGTTTTAATCCAATCAAGAAAGGAGTCTAATGAAACAAAAGTTTTGCAACAAAGACTATGCATGGCCCACAAAACCTAAAATATTTACTATCTGCTTTTTTCACTTAAAAAAAAAAAAGCTTGCCAAATCCTGTTCTAGACCAACTCTTTCTCAACACATACACACACACACACACACACACACACACACACACACACACACACACACAAATATTCTTGTCTCCAACCTTAAGGTTAATTCTAGGTCCTATTAGTGGAGGATAATGGTTAGAAGCATGAAGTTAAACAAACAAGTTCAAATCCAAGCTTTGACATGATTTGCTGTGTGACTTTATGCAAGTTACTTTGCTTCTCTGAGTATCAACTTCCTGGTCTTTAAAAGAGAATATAATGTGCCTAGTTGATAAGAGTTTCAGGTAAAGCTTTAAAAACATAAATGTAAAGAAATCAGGATAATGCCTGTCATGTGGAAGTGCTCAATAAATTAGTTACTATTACTCAAATCTAGTTATATTAATACATTTCTTGTTCTATATACCCTCAAATTTAACCATTCCTGCTCCCACAATTTACCCCAGAGATAAATTATATTTCTCATGTATCTAAAATCAACTGTTCCATACAGCTAGAGGCGGTCAGAAAATAAATATAAATGTTCCCATAAATACAGTCCTTTCAATTTTTTCTATGGAAACAAGTGTGAAGCTATTAGTAATGCTGAATTCAAATATTTCAGGAAAAATACTATAGCATAGAGAAGCTTGGTCAAGGTGACCAGCAACCCTCCCTAACATGTGAAAACTCCAAAGAATACTTCTTTGCAATTGGATTTTTGTACAAAATAATTTAGTGTGAGGGCAACCAGCTCCTTACACAAAATAAAGGCCAAATGAATAATCATGCTCTGAATTAGACAACTACAGACCTCAGTGTTCACAGTTAAAAATAATACTGAGGTGACTTGGCATGTGTTTCTGTTTTGAGCTCACACAAAAAGACTTTTTTAAAAAACTGTTTCGGTATCTTTTGACCTTGTTGCAGAAGTTTTTAAACCTTTTGTCCCTGTCCTCTTGAACTAGCCCATATCCAACATTTGTTCTCACACTGAACTCAGACAATCATAGCTCTTCCAAAAATACATTCAATAGAAGTAGCTTCCCTTAAGGCACTGCCTGACTTGTGTCTTTATCCTTTGACAAGAAAAGCAAGAAAGAGTTGCCACTCAACTTTAGGTAATATTTGTGGTGATAGCAGAGGGGTTTTATCTCTACCTTAAGCCCAGAAGATTCTCTCAGTCCTTTCTTGCAGCATCATGTAACACATTATTCTTCAGAATTCCCAAGAACTGAAGAGTCTGCATATAAACAGATTCCAGAGGCCAATTACTGATGGTAACAAGTTATATTTGTATAGCAGGTATTAAACTCATGTTTGTAACTCAGATGTTAAAAAATATGGCATTTTTATTTTTGACCACTTAAAATTCCTATTTCAACCTCCCATTCTGAAGGAGTGGAGAAAATATCATCTTAATGACCTCTTTCCCAAGGTGACCCATGATTTCAGGAGAGTGGGGCACATACATTTGCCAAGGGGGCCAGAAGGAGGGTCTGTCACGGTTGGAGCAGCTGAGAGGAGCAAGTAGTTAAGAGTCTAGATACAGAGCCAGATTGACTGGGTTTCATTGGCTCTGCCAGTCACTAGCTATGAGACCATGGGTGAGTCACTTAACCTTCTGTGCCTCAGTTTTCTCATCTGTGAACTGGGTTATCACCTATGTCACAGGGTTATCATGTGGATTAACAAAGTTAACAATCATAAAGCACTTGGACAGCCTTTAGTGCTTGGTAAGCACTGTAGAAATATTTGTTAAATAAATAATAAATATCTTCCTGTCGTGAAGACATCTGCTGAGGCTCCTACCTGGACCTGACTCAGTCTGCCATCCAAGCATGAGATATCCCTCATACCTGTCCGAATAGTCCCATCAGTCCAGTGGGTCTCTCTGCTACTACTCATTCTTGAGAGCAAAGGAACGATCCTATTTCCATGTCCAGTAAGGATGGAGAAAATCCCTGGGAGGCTGTATTCATACCCAACACACTAATGCAAGTCATAATTATATAAACATATACAACATGGGGCAATTATTCTAGCTGTAATTCCCCCATGTCTTCAAAGAATGCCAATGTTTTTCTGTTTCATGAGAAAAAAAAAAATACCATGCAAATGTTAAACCGGAATTCAAAATTTACTGTCTCTAAAATCAAACAGAAAGAAAAATAAACTCATTTATTCAAACACTTGAGATTTTCCTGTCTTCCACAAAGGGATGCCATTTCAGTCAAAAAATGGTTTGACTCCAACCCAAAAAACCCTCAAGGGAAAACATTGTAACTTAGATGCTTCTAATTAGACAAACTTCAAAGAGATATTGGCTGAGAAAAATCCCAAGGTATATTTCCAAACTATGGAAACAGGTTTATAAACTCATAATGTTTTACATTAATATGAAATACACAGTCTTCTAGATCTGAGCTGTCCAATACTGTGTAACCAATAGCCACATTTGGCTACTGAGTACTTCAAACATTGAAAGTCCAAATTAAGATGTGCTGTAACTATAAAATAAATATCAGATTCAGAGACTTAGTATGAAAAACAGGAATGTAAAATATCTCAATTTTTTTATATTGATTACGTGTTGAAATGATAATGTTTGGGATATATTGGGATAAATAAAATTTAGCTGATATTAATTTCACCTTTTTTATTTTTTAAATGAAGCTACTAGAAAATTTAAGATTACAGATGTGACTCACACTATATTTTATTGTAAAGCACTGATCTGGATAATATAGGACCAACCCTGTGTGTTAATTCAGAGTAAACATATTTCTATATAATAAATCTGTCAACTAGTCATTATCTTTTGATCTTAGAAAAAAGTATATATTCTTTCCTGTTTTCTCACTGTAGAAGGGGCCAAACTTGAACTACTTGTTTCTTTGAGT
Organism: Hylobates moloch; assembly: GCF_009828535.3. Lineage (NCBI taxonomy): Eukaryota > Metazoa > Chordata > Mammalia > Primates > Hylobatidae > Hylobates > Hylobates moloch. The sequence continues at coordinate 71,464,809 of NW_026652290.1, read as the reverse complement.
AGGCTAGGAAATGCTAATACTTACTGTTTTATTTATGTTTTTTCTTCTTTTTTTATCATTTTATTCCATTTGAGTTCATGTAGTCACTTACTCTAAAAATATAGGGTAGTAATCTACAGTAATTTTTATTAGCAACCGTATCCAAGGCTTGTTCATCTCTATTCATTGCTATTCCAACAGACTGTTATTCATAATAGATTAAAAACCTAGAACCACTATGACTAGAATCAATAGCTTCAGTTTGACAATAACCAAGAGGTAAAAGTTTTTTGAGAATCATATTTCACATGTCTGGCCCTGTAGCATCCCAAGAGATAGTTCTATGGTTATTCTGTTGCCTGCACTCCAAAACCAGTGAAGCCCACAATGGGGCTAACAATTCTTTAGTCATTTTATTTTGTCAGTGGAACTTCCTGTTCCATTCCTCTCCGCAGGCGTTACAAGCCTTTCCTATCTCTTGCAGGCCCATCTTCACCAAATCCTGTGTCAGTGCCCGCCTCTCCTACCAGCCTGTTGGATAGCTCCTCCTGGGTGTTTCCTCCACAAAACTTACCCACATTCCATTTGTAGCATGACTCAATCTAGGTGGGATTCACCTTTTACTGTTCTTTCAATCATCTGTCCTATGATGGCCGGTAAAATCAGTTTACTATTCCCCAAGGGCCCCCTTTTCCTTTGTCAATAGAATCTCTGCAGTCCAGATGCTCCTGAGACCTATTATGCACTTCAGAGTAGGAAAGAAAAGTAAGCTTTCTGCCTGGCACAGTGGCTCACGCCTGTAATCCCAGCACTCTGGGACCCCGAAGCAAGCAGATGACAAGGTCAGGAGATCCAGACCATCCTGGCTAACACAGTGAAACCCCATCTCTACTAAAAATACAAAAAATTAGCCGGGCCTGGTGGCAAGTGCCTGTAGTCCCAGCTACTTGAGAGGCTGAGGCAGAACTGCTTGAACCCGGGAGGCAGAGGTTGCAGTGAGCCGAGATCGCGCCACTGCACTCCAGCCTGGGTGACAGAATGAGACTCCACCTGAAAAAAAAAAAAAAAAAAAAAAAAGAAAGAAAGAAAGAAAAGAAAAGTAGGCTTTCAGCTCTTCCTCTTAAGAGCAGAAATCATAAAGACAATTAAATTTCAGAAAACTGAATCAGCAGCCTTTTGTAAATAGGCCTCTAATTTGAGAAGGTATAGCTGAATTACATGCTAATATAATTGCCAATACATGCCAATATGTATTGTGGGCTCAAATGGTCTTAGAACAAGCAGAAGTAGGATATGCTTCATTATCATTATCGGATCAGCAGATCCTTGAGTGGAGAGTTACTCATTTTGACTGGCCCTCAGAGGTGTCCATAAGCCTTGAAAGAGCCATTGGTCTGTAGCTTTATTTATGCACAGAAGGTTTATCAAAGAAAAATCAGGTTCTCAAAAGAAAAAACCAAGATATGATAAAGCCTGAATTTCCTTCTATTAAACTAAACCATTACACTCCTTGGGTTACACATATGTGGATACACAATCAGGCATACACTTAGCACTTAATGAACATCAAGCAGACATTAATTGCATGCTCCAGTGTAAACTTTAGATACACAATGGACTGGATTAATTCTAATACATCTGTGTGCCAAAATAAAAACCAGATTTTCATCTGAGACCAGAAAGGGACATTGTTGTCAGAGGCATTCGAACCAGAATGACTCCATCTGGAATAGGGGCTGGGTAAAATGAAGCTGAGACTTACTGGGCTGGATATCCACAAAGTTAGGCATTCTTAGTCAAGGGATGAGATATGAGGTCAGCACAAGATATAGGTCATAAAGACCCCACTGATAAGACAGGATGCATTAAAGAAGTGAGCTAAAATCTGCCAAAACCAAAATGGTGACAAAAGTGACCTCTAGTGTCCTCACTGTTCATTATGTACTAATTATAATGCATTAGCATGCTAAAAGACACTCCCCCCAGCACCATGACAGTTTACGAAAGCCAAGGCAACATCCAGAAGTTATCCTATATGGTCTAAAAGGATGAAGAACCCTCAGTTCTGGGAAATCTCCACCCCTTCCCCAGAAAACTCATGAATAATCAACCCTTTGTTTAGCATATAATCAAGAAATAACCATAAAAATAGCTAACTAGCAGCCCTCAAGGCTGCTCTGCCTATGGAGTAGCCATTCTTTTGCTTCTTACTTTCTTTTTTTTTTTCTTTTTTTCTTTCTTTTATTATTATACTTTAGGTTTTAGGGTACATGTGCACAATGTGCAGATTTGTTACATATGTATCCATGTGCCATGTTGGTTTGCTGCACCCATTAACTCGTCATTTAGCATTAGATATATCTCCTAATGCTGTCCCTCCCCATGGACACAGGAAGGGGAACATCACACTCCGGGGACTGTTGTGGAGTGGGGGGAGCGGGGAGGGACAGCTTCTTACTTTCTTAATAAACGTTCTTAATAAGCTTTCTTACACTCTACTCTGTGGACTCAACCCAAGTTCTTTCTTGCACAAGATCCAAGAACCCTCTCTTGGGGTCTGGATCAGGACCTCTTTTCGATAACATTGTGAAGGATTTTTTTCACTGGCTTTCATTTGAAGCAGTAATTCTTAACACTTAGATTGTGGAAGAATGGCTGAGTGCTTGTTAAAACGGAGATTCTCAGTTTGAATCAGGAGGTCTAGGGTGGGCCCCAAATACATACATTTGTAACAATCTCCAACTACTTTAATGCAAGGACCAAGGGATTCTGATGTGGCTAGGCCAACGCTCTTAGAAACTCTGAATTGAAACATGGGCTCTAATGTACCACACACTAAATTTGATCCCAAAATGACTCATGGACGTAGTTTAAGAAAGGGTGTTACAGTTAATTTTATGTGTCACCTTGACAAAATTAACGAGTGGCCAGATGGCTGGTAAAACATTATTTCTGGGTGTGTCTGCGAAGGCATTCCCAGAAGAGATTAGCATCTGAATCAGTAGAGTAAAGAAGACCCATCCTCGTCAATGTGGACAGCTATCATCCAATTCAGTGAGGGCCTGAGTAGAACAAAAATATGGCGGGGGAGGGCACACTCTTCTGGAGCTAGGATATCCATCTTCTCCTGCCCCCGGACATCAGAGCTCAAGGCTTTCAGGGCTTTGGGCTCAGACTTATACGAACACCTCCATTTTCCCCCAACATGTACTATGTCCCCTACCTCATTCTCCGATCTTTGGCCTCAAACTGGGAGTTACAGCACTGGCTCCCCTGTTTCTCAGGCTTTTAGACTTGGACTGAATTACACCACCAGCCCTCCTGGTTCTCCAGTTTGCAGATGGCAGATTGTGGGGCTTCTCAGCTTCCATAATCTTGTGAGCCAATTCCCATAATAAATCTCATATATATCCTATTGATTCTATTTCTCCAGAGAACCCTGTAGTCAAGGGAAAGAGATATAAGGAGACAGTTTCCAAAAATGTTATTTCCAAAGAGTAAACCCTAGTCTCTTGGCACATCTGTGCTTCTTCTTCAGTAAAGCACACAAAGTTTTAAAAATGCCTCATTCTGCAAAATGTGACTCAGAAGTGTATTTGTACAGAGGCTTAGTGAATCTGTCATTCTTAAATTCTATCATGCACTTTGGAAAAAGGGAGGGCAATTTCTCACTGTCCCCAGTGAGAGAAGGACCTTATTTTATTAAAATAAGAAAACTGGCTGGGAATTCGCAGTGATAGTGTGACTGATACTAGCTAATTCACAAGCCCTGAAGTGTTTTAGCAATCCAACACAAGGATAGGGAGTACTTCAGGGAGATGAGTGTTCTTTTTTGTGGAATTCATGCCTTTCCAGCACCGGAAAGCCAGGATGAAATTTTTTCAAGTTCTGTGTTGCTTTTAGGAAACAGACATCCTAAAAATAGATAAATGAGGATTTGCTTGAGTTTGAAAGAGTAACTTTGTGTCTACACTTATAAAGGCCCAAGCTGAGCTAGAGAACAGTACTGGAAGCTTTTCAATAAAGCTAAAAAAGGAAGTACAAATATCTCCTAGATGAGAACAAGGTTTAAAAAAGAAGTAAAGAAAAAAATAAAGTGGAAAAAATCCATAAAGACTGAGACAAAGGTAAGTTTCTTAGGACAGTAGCTTTAGCCTTCTTAGTTGGCACTTGCTCTAATAAGGATTGTTTATCTTTAGTTTTCCTACTTCTTCATTGTGTCTGTCTTTATCTTGCACTTTGTTCTCTATTTTGGTCAACGAGAAAGAGCTGAACCTGGGACCAGAAGAACACTTGATTACTATTATTGTTGTGTGCTGAAATATGTCCCTCTCAAAAAAATCACAGGTTAAAACCTAACCCCTAGTACTGAGAGGTGAAGCAAAATGACCTCCATTGCTGGTTTGGACCCAGATGCCACACTGGGTTGCGGGAGTGTGCTTGGTTCCAATATTTTGTCCATCTTGTGGGTTTTTTTGGGCTGCAGGGATCCCTTCCACTGCCAGTACTGTTGTTGACTTCCATCCCCATGCCCGAGCCCCCGGTGGGCTCCTGCATGGCCCAAGCCCCCCTCCTCCCTACCATGGGCGCCACCTCCTGCTCCACGGTGCCCCATCCCGTCAACCGCCTGAGGGCCGAGGAGTGCGGGTGCACAGTGCAGGACTGGCAGGCAGCTCCGCCCACGGCCCGGTGCAGGATCCACTAGGTGAAGCCAGCTGGGCTTCTGAATCGGGTGGGGACCTGGAGAACTTTTCTGTGCAGCTAAAGGATTGTAAATGCACCAGTCAGCACTTTGTGTCTAGCTCCAGGTTTGTAAATGCACCAATCAGCACTCTGTGCCTAGCTCAAGGTTTGTAAATGCACCAATCAGTGCTCTGTGTCTAACTAATCTAGTGGGGACTTGGAAAACTTTTGTATCTAGCTAAAGGATAGTAAATGCACCAATCAGCACTCTGTATCTAGCACAAGGTTCGTAAACGCACCAATCAGTGCTCTGTGTCTAGCTAACCTAGTGGGGACTTAGACAACTTCTGTGTCTAGCTAAAGAATTGTAAATGCACCAGTCAGCACTCTGTGTCTAGCTAGAGGTTTGTAAACACACCAATCAGCACTCTGTGTCTAGCTAAAGGTCTGTAAATGCACCAATCAGCACTCTGTGTCTAGTTAATCTGGTGGGGATTTGGAGAACTTTTGTGTCTAGCTAAAGGATTGTAAACGCACCAATCAGCACTCTGTGTCTGGCTAAAGGATTGTAAATGCACCAATCACATTCTGTGTCTAGCTAAAGGATTGTAAATGCACCAATCAGCACTCTGTGTCTAGCTAATCTGGTGGGGACTTGGAGAACTTTTGTGTCTAGCTAAAGGATTGTAAATGCACCAATCAGCTCTTTGTAAAATGAGCCAATCAGCTCTCTGTAAAACAGACCAATTAGTAGGATGCTGGTGGGGCCAGATAAGGGAATAAAAGCAGGCCATCCAAGCCAGCAGTGACAACCCACTCGGGTCCCCTTCCACGCTGTGGAAGCTTTGTTCTTTCGCTCTTTGCAATAAATCTTGCTGCTGCTCACTCTTTGGGTCCAGGCCGCCTGTATGAGCTGTAACACACACCACAAAAGTCTGCAGCTTCACTCCTGAGGCCAGCGAGGCCATGAACCCACCAGAAGGAACGAACAACTCCAGACCTGCCACCTTTAAGAGCTGTAACACTCACTGCGAAGGTCTGCAGCTTCACTCCTGAAGTCAGCGAGACCACGAACCCACCAGAAGGAAGAAACTCCAGACATATCTGAACATCTGAAGGAACAAACTCCGGACAAACCATCTTTAAGAGCTGTAACACTCACCACGAGGGTCCACAGCTTCATTCTTGAAGTCAGTGAGACCAAGAACCCACCAATTCCGGACACAGAACCTTAGAATATGACTGTATTTACTGTATTTGGATATAAGGTTATTAAGAGGCAACTAAGTTAAAACTAGGCCTTTAGGGTGGATCCTAATCGAATCCAACTGGTGTTCTTCCAAGAAGAGGAAATTTGGACTAGGGGAGCCACACCCAGAGATAAAAGAGACTGTGGGGACACAGTAGAAAGTCCTCTGCAAGTCAAAGGGTGAGGCCTCAGAAAAACCAGACCTGCCAATGCTTTTGTCTTGGACTGCTAGCCTCCAGAACTGTGAATAAACAAGTTTCTGTTGTTTAAGTGCCCGATCTGTGGTATTTTGTTATGGGTAGCCCTGGCAAACTAACCCAATTATCCTGGCTTGGTTACCTAATTCGCTTGTTGTCTCACCTGTAAAATAGAAACAACTGACCCTGCCTACACAGAGTTGTGGAGGTAAATTGTGATATTTTTGAAAACTACAAAGAGTTATACAAATTTAATCAGTACGATAGTTTATTATGAAAAATGTTTCCCTTTTATATCTGAGCCAGATATGCTGGCAGGGAGCACTGAATGTCCCCCGTTGTCACTAAGAGTCAGAGTTTGCTAGCTGCTACACTACAAAGCTGTGTATCCCCAAGCCCCTGATTTGTTTGTGTTTATTGCCTCAAGTTGTTGACAGTTGAAGATAAGGAAAGAGAAACATTAAGTATGTGTAAGAGAAAATATTCTCTAACCCAGTCTATTTTCCATAACCCTAAAAGTAATGACAAGTATTCTGGGTTGGGAAAAAAAATCTCGATATTTATTCTTGTTAGCCAGCTAAAAATGAGGAAAGAAAAGCTGAAGACATTGACATTCAGAAAATGAGTTCACAGGAAACAGGAGTAAGCAAGGAATTTTAATTAGAGCTCTATAATGTAATGAGGAAATAACTATAAAAATGAATAGTATTCCCCCAAAAAGTTGAAATGGAAATAATTGAAATGCATTTGAATTCAATTTAAAGGGCTATAGAGGGCAGCGTAGTTAAATAGGGTATAGAAAAAAAACAAAAATGATTCTAAAAATATAAGCAGCCTTTTAGGAAATACTGAAATATTTATTAAAAAATAAGCAGACATTACAAAAATAGTACACCTGTGAAGTTAAATATTATATTTTAAATTAAAATGCCCTTTTAGTTCTCAGATGTCTCAGCAATGAGCTCATGAGAGCTAAAATTCTGAAACACTAAAATGTTTTCCTGAAATAGGAAAAAAGGCAAAGATCAAAAGAACATTCAATCTTATAATAGATGATAGGCAGATGTCTTGATTTTTAGAAACTTCTAGTTTTCTTCTATTATAGTAGTTGGCAAACTTTAGTGTGCATCAGAATTACCTGAAGGCTGCTAACCACAAATTGCTAGGCCTCACTCCCAGGTTTTCTGATTCCTGAAGTCTGGAATCAAGCTCAAAAATTTGCATTTCTACCTGGGCATAGTGGCTCACGTCTGTAATCCCAGTGCTCTGGAAGGCCAAGGTGGGACGATTGAGGCCAGTTCAAGACCAACCTGAGCAATAAAGAAAGACTCCATCTCTACAAACAACAACAAAAAACAGAATTTGCTTTTTTTGTTGTTTTTTGAGGTAGGGTGTTCCTGCTCTGGCATCCAGACTGGGTGCAGTGGTGCAATCATGGCTCACTGCAGCCTCAACTTCCTAGGCTCAAGCAATCCTCCTGCCTCAGACTCCCACATAGCTGGGACCACAGGTATATACCACCATGCCCAGCTAATTGTTTTTCTTTTTTTTAGTGATGGGGTCTCACTATGTTGCCCAGGCTGATCTCAATCTCCTGGCTTCAAACAGTCCTCCATCCTGGGCATCCCAAAGTGCTGGGATTACAGACATGAGCCACTGTGCCCAGCACAGGAATAATTTGTATTTCTTTTTTTTTTTTTTTTTTTTTTGAGACGGAGTCTTGTTCTGTCGCCCAGTATGGAGTGCAGTGGTGTGATCTCGGCTCACTGCAACTTCTGCCTCCCGGGTTCACATCATTCTCCTGCCTCAGCCTCCCGAGTAGCTGGGACTACAGGCACCCACCACAGTGTCCGGCTAATTTTTGTATTTTTAGTAGAGACAGCGTTTCACCGTGTTAGCCAGGATGGTCTCAATTTCCTGACGTTGTGATCCGCCCGCCTCGGCCTCCCAAAGTGCTGGGATTACAGGCGTGAGCCACCGTGCCTGGCCAAGAATTTGTATTTCTAACAAGGTATTACCTTGTTAGAATACCTTGTATTCCAGGTAATGCTGAGGCTGCTGGTCTGAAAAGACTCTGAGAACCAATATGCTAAGATAAAGACCATGTTGGAGCTCCAGTTGAATACAATTGACTGAATATATTAATTTATTTGCACGAAATACTTCTGAGTATTTGCATTTATCTCAACTCTGTCCCATGATACATCAAGTTTTAGGAACTGGAAAACAAGTCAATGAGAGGCAACTGACCTAAAAAATAAACACAAAAAGCTAAGTGCTATTTGGGGACAGGAGGTATCAAACAGCAATATGCAAATGCTCAAGAATTGCAGGTATCAGGTATCTTTAAGAAAATAGTAAGGCATAAAACTGAAAGTAGGAGAATTGGTTCAAAGTCTTTAAAAGAAACAGCTAAGTCCATGATCTCCTTCTATACCCTAGCAGAAAACCACATGTTTATTATTTGAAGAGATTAAAACATGAAGGATTTGGTAGCACAGGAACCTGGAAAAGCTTAGGAAGTGCTTTTATGAAAAAGACAGAACAGACAAGGAAAGTGTGGGTTTCACCTGTCCTTCTACCCTATCTTGCTCCCCTGGCCTCTTTCCTTGAGCCTCTCCCAAAATGCCAACTAACAAGTGGAAAATTAGAGGCTTCCTCTTTGGTGGAACTAATCAAGCCAAGAGAAAAGACACATACATACTGACGTTAGGGATTCCCCCATGAAATGATGGGATTACTATCCAGTTACCCTACACTGAAGACCATCACATATGTCCCACGTGCATACAAAGGGTTTCCAATCAGTATTGTAGTGTCTCACTGATAAATATGAATTTTAACCAATAGTGATCAGTTTAGAAAATCCATCTAACATGAAGAATGTCAGGTTCCAGCCCAAGCTGGAGTCCGAGGGGAGCTGGTAGATGAGTGATGGGTAGTTGAAAGAACACTCGAGGGATCATAGGCAGTGGGATATGGTTTTATTCTCTCTCTCCATCAGTCTTTGTCTCAGCTGCCCACTCCAGCCTCACTCCCTCTCAGCACAAGCTCCACGGCTCCTGCCACCCCCACGCCTGCAGCTGCACTCCCCGGTGCACTCACCACTTTCTGGCTCCCCTCTGTCTGCCTGCAAAGCAGCTGGCTCCCTTTCACAGAGTTAGCAGTGCAGTTATATTACTCATAGACAACAGTGGGTCAGAGCCAGGTGATGAGCCCACCCATGACATGGTTACACAACTGTGATTATATAATGCATGGGATTGTGTGCCTGCGCTCTAATCCCGCTGTGTCATGCTGCACCAGATATTTACCTCAGCCTAGTCTTGATTGAAGCACATCCATGTTCCTTACAAAGACAAAGTGTAAAACAAACCAATAGGATAAAATTACTTAGAGGAAACAAAGGTAATAGAGGAAAAATCAAAACAATAAGCTAACAACTATAAATAATGTATTCAAAGGAAAGAAAAAACATTGCATTTATGGAAAAAGAAAAGGATGTTATTTTAATTTTTTTAAAGAAACAGTATGAGAACAACAACATATATTAAATCATGCTGACAGAAATGAAAGATAAAGCTGAGGAAATTCCCAAGTAAAGTGTAGAAGTAGAGCAAAAAGAGATGGGAAGATTCCTATAAAACAGCAGTGCTCAACTAGGGAGTGATTTTTACATCCCAGGAGTCATTTAGCAATTTCTGAAGACATTTTTGGTTGTCACAATTCAAGATGTGGGGTCGAGGGATAAATAGCTACTACCGTCCGTCCTCTAGTGAGTAGGGGCCAGGAGTGCTGCTAAACATTCTACAATGTACAGGGCAGTCCCCCACAACAAAGAAATTATCTGGCCAAAAATGTCAAGAATACCAAGGATTAGAAGTCTCATCATAAGACAATGCAGCCACCCAAATGTGAATTTCCCCACCTCCTAAAAATATTCACAAATGAACAAGGAGAATAAATAAAATTGCTCATAATACAAACCAACAACATAAATCAGAGTACAAAAAATACAATGAGCCTTCTCAAAAGAAGACATACAAGCAGCCAAACAAAAAATGTTCCATTTCACTAATCATTAAAGAAATGCAAATCAAAATCACAATGACATATCATCTCACACCAGTCAGAATGGCTATTATTAAAAAGTCAAAAAATAACAGATGCTGGCAAGGCTGCAAAGAAAAGGGAATGCTTATACACTGTTAGTGGGAATGTAAATTAGCTCAGCCACTGTGGAAAGCTGTTTAGAGATTTCTCAAATAACTTAGAGCTACCATTCAACCTAGCAATCTCATTACTGGGTATATACCCAAAGGTAAATAAATAATTCTACCAAAAAGACAAATGTACTCATATGTTCATCATAGTGCTATTTACAAAAGAAAGATAAGGAATAAACAAACCTAGGTGATCATCAATGGTGGAGTGCATAAATAAAATGTGGTACATATACACCATGGAATATTACAGCCATAAAAATAATGAAATCATCTGCTTTGCAGCAATATGGATGGAGCTGGAGGCCATTATCCTAAGCTAACTAATGAAGGAAGAGAAAACCAAATACTGCATGTTCTCACTTATAAATGGGAGCTAAACATTGAATACACATGGACATAAAGATGTGAACAGACACTGCAGACTACTAGAAGAGGGAAAGTAGAGGGAGCACAGATTGAAAAACTACCTATTGGGTACTATGCTCACTATCTGGCTGATGGGATCTATACCCCAAATCTCAGCATCATGCAATATACTCATGTAACAAACCTGCACATGTACCCCCTTGATATGGTTTGGCTCTATGTCCTCACCCAAATCTCACTTTGAATTATAATCCTCAAAATCCCCACAGGTCAAGGGTGGGACCAGGTGGAGGTAATTGGATAATGGGGGCAGTCGCCCCCATGCTGTTCTTGTGATAGTGAGTGACTTCTCGTAAGATCTGACGGTCTTATAAGCGTCTGGCATTTCCCCTACTGGCACTCACTCCATCCTGCCACCGTGTGAAGAAGGTGCCTGCTTCTCCTTTGCCTTCTGCCATGATTGTAAGTCTCCTGAGGCTCCCCCTAGCAATGTGGAACTGGGAGTCAATTAAACCTCTTTCCTTTATAAATTACCTAGTCTCAGGTATTTCTTCATAGCAGTGAGAACAGAATAATACACCCCTGAATCTAAAGTAAAAGCTGAAATGATTGAAAAATACTGTGAACTTCAAGTTGCTTGTAAATAAGGAAATATATGTCCAAATCCAGAGTAGGGAGTCAGGGCAGGGGATAAACAGGAGGGGAGGGGAGGAGAGAAGTGCCATAGACTAAATATTGTGTCTCCGCCCCACCAAATTCATGTGTTGAAATCCTAACCTCCAAAGTGATTGTATTTGGAGGTGGGGCTTTGGCGAGGTGATTACAGAACGTGGGTAGAGCCTTCATGAGTAGGATTAGTACCCTTATAAAAGAGGTTCCGGAGAGCTCCCTTGCCCCTTCTCCCATGTGAGTTTACAGCAAAAACCAGAAAGCAGGCCCTCACCAGACCCCAAACCTCCCAGCACCTTGATCTTAGACTTCACAGCCTCCATAATTGTTAGAAATAAATTTCTATTGTTTATTCCTCACTAGGTCTATGGTATTCTATTACAGCAGCCTGAGCAGACTAAGACAGGAACAGATGGAGCAGGGGAGGAAAGAAGCAGAGAGGAAGGAAACCAATCTACGTCTTCAACATTTTGCTCCAAAAGCTACTCAGCTATGTACAGTTTTATCACTTACAAAATCTGCTTTCCCCAAAGCTATAGGATAATCTAAGTTTTTGCTGCTATATAACAAGGATTCCCTTTCCTCCACTTTGCAATAACATGTTCCTCATGTTCATCCTTTTTTGATTCTTCAGAATTCTCAAAAACACCTTTTTGTATCCTGCTAATGCTTCTTTACCTGAGCATATGGAATTGTCAAATCCAAAGTCCAAGTAAATCATTGTTGGGGAAAGAAACCTGGAGCTCTGGCCGGGCGCGGTGGCTCACGCTTGTAATCCCAGCACTTTGGGAGGCCGAAGCAGGCGGATCACGAGGTCAGGAGATTGAGACCACAGTGAAACCCTGTCTCTACTAAAAATACAAAAAAATTAGCCGGGCGTGGTGGCGGGCGCCTGCAGTCCCAGCTAGAGGCTGAGGCAGGAGAATGGCGTGAACCTGGGAGGCGGAGCTTGCAGTGAGCCGAGATTGCGCCACTGCACTCCAGCCTGGGCGACAGAGCGAGACTCCGTCTCAAAAAAAAAAAAAAAAGAAACCTGGAGCTCCAGGCTTCCAGGACATAGGTGACAGGAACACCCAATGGGAAAGCCTTTTTGCTAATGGTGACCAGCAACCATAGGTAGCATATAATAGGTTAAAATATGGGTTTAAATCCTGTCTCTGCTATTTATCATCTGAGTGACCTTAAGTAATTCCTTAAGCCTCTCTGAGCTACAGTTTCCTCATGTGATATGAAGATTAAAATACCTACTCATACAGTTGTTTTGAGGGTTAAAAAGATATTGAAAGCAAAGTTCTTAGCACAGTGTCTAGCTTGTGGTAATTGTTCTTTAACTGGTGTCTTAAAATAAGTGATCTTCAAAGCTTCACTAGTTTTAACTGGTGTCTTAAAATAAGTGATCTTCAAAGCTTCACAGCTAGTGTAGCAAAGACTGAATCATTAACACTACCAACAAATTTAAGGGACAGATCAGACCAGCTGTTTAGGGAAAGCCCAGGCCCCTGAAGCTGTGCAGAGCCGGAAGTGAGCTGGGCATACATTTACAGGGTAGGTAAAGTATTATTTTGCTCTACATTCAAGACTTTTTGATGTTTATTTGGGAGTGTAATATTCCAGTGTGAGCACATACATGCATACATATACACATTCCAAGATAATGCTACCCTAAGAGCAGGGGTACTCAAACTTGAATGTGTATCAGCACCACCTTCAGGGCTTGTTCAAACAAGATTACTGGGCCCTAACCCCAGAGCTTCTGATTCTGCATCTCAGGGCAGGGCCACAGAAAAATGTACAACCTACCAAGTTCCCAGGTGACGTTGCTGCTGCTGGTTCCAGGACCACAGTGTGAGAATTATTGCCCTATAGAATGAGACACTATATATCTTTCTTTTTAAATTCCACAGCATCCTACAAAGCAACCTATCAACGACCACATAGGACTAAAATGTCCTTTAAATAAGCACGAAGTAGTCAACATTTTTTTTGCACAATGTTCCTTACCAACTGTTTGAAATACAAGCAACCTGAAAGCTCTGAATTGAACCAAGCTACTTTGTAAATTGTAATTCATAATATCCTTTTTCCTCTAAAAATTTAGAGCCTCATCCTGAAAAGCCTGCAAAACTTTTACCCGTTTTATTAATACCAGCTGTTATGAAACATTACCGTAAATCATGCTTCAGTTTTTTGCAAAGTGGTTCAATAAAGTGGGGATAATATAAGTTTGAGACAAATGCTTATTCTCATTGCCCAAGAGGATAAACAAAGGATAAATTACATTCGCGGATTTCGACCTTAGCAGAATTTTGATGGTATTCAATATCTACCAAAGCTAGTCAGCTACAGCCTTCTGGGAAAAAAATTGAGCATTTCTATTTCTTTTTCAGGCTCGCCATGGGATGACTATACAAGTAGACATTTTTTTAACATAAGGTCATATAATTCTTTTATTTTGCTCCATCAACAGAAAAAAAAACTGGTGAAGCACTCTCAATTTTTAATGTATTTTAAAAGACTTTTAAGCATACTGATTTAACAACTGTTTATTGATTACTCTCTATTTACAAAAATGAAATAGACACAAGATAGACATGACCTACCCTCAGGGTACTTAAAATACAGTACATTCAGAGTGTGTGTATTAGTGTATGCATGTGTGTTAGTGTATGTATGTGTGTTAGTATATTAATTATGTGTGTATGTCTATAACATGTAGCCCACAGGAAAGAGCTATTTCCACACAATTCTATAAAAAAAGTTTACATCTCTCACTCTGAGCATCAGGCTTGTAAATACACACAGGTGCTGAACCCACCCACTTTACTTGCCTCTGCATTACATTACATGAAGGAGTCCTTAACTAACAACTCTATAAAAGGCATTCCATTCAGGCTCTTACTTTTCTCTAACAAAACAATTCTCATGAAGGCCAGTGATCAGTTCCGTGTTACTAAATCCAATTTTCATTTTTTCATTGCCCATCTTATTTGATGGTTTCATAGCAATCACTAATGACCACATCCTTCCTCTTGGAATAATTTCTCCCTTTGTTTTTCATATCTCATGTTGCTACTTTCTCTAACTTCTCTGGCTGGTCTCTGTCCTACTTCTCTAAAGGCACATCTTCCTCTGCCTGGACCACCTCCAGGCTTTCCTTAGCTCGATTTTTCCTCAGTCTTTACTGTCTCCCTAAGACTCCTCACACCATAGCATCAATCACTCCCTAAATGCCAATTCTGCCAACTTATGTCTCAGTCCATAACCCTCCTCCCAGCTTCATAGCCATATGACCAACACTCATTGCATTATCCTTCCCCTAAAATCTGACCCAGTAGTCTCCACCTAGGTTGTACACAGTCTAGGAGACCTACTTCTCTCTCCCTGCTCCATACACAATGCATCACATATCTGTAAAGCTTACTTCCTAAGTGGTTTTTGAATTATTTTCTCCCCACCTCCACTGCTACCGCCCTAGTCCAAGGCACCACCCACAGTCCCACAGCAGCCAGGTCTACACACCCACTCTGGCTCCCTCCGATATACTCTCCATGATGTGACCAGCATAATCTTTTCAAAGGACAAATCTGGTGATGTAACCTCTTATTTAAAACTCTCCACTGGTTTTCCCACTCTTGGAACAAAAGCAAATTCAACACATCTATAAGGCTCTGTAGAGTCTAGAATCTTTTAATTCCCCAATCCCTATTGCTCCACTCCCCCTTGCTCCATGGGCTCCAGTCACACCAGCTCCTTTCAGTTCCTTAAATGAATCAGGCCCTCATTTGCTGCAAGTGCTATTCACTGTCCCCTGCCCTCAGCCTACTTAGTTAACTCCTGTTCATTCTTCTGCTGTCGGCCTAAGGCCCACCTTCTCGGGGAGGCTTTTCCTGCCCCTCAGGACTACGATCACATAACACCATGTACTTTCCCTCATGGCCCTTATCAAAGTTGTAATTTTACATTTCTTAGTATGATTAGTTGAATAATGTCAGTCTCCCACTCCAGACTGTAGGGCAGACTGTAACTACTGTGTCATGTATTATATCTTTAGCACCTGGCACTGTCAAAAGCACAATAAATACTTGTAGAATAAATGAGAATAAACAAGGAGTAGCTGAGAGTTCATTAATGCCAACTCTGTAATAAATAACATGCAGTTGGCTAAGGAATAATATGAACACTAAAGAGGTGTACATACTACCCACTCAAGGAAACCACCAATCATACAGACGTGCAACTCCTGTGTGCTTCTGGCCTAATTGCTGATTTCTCCTCACTGGTGTGTTGGTGGAATCCATAGACTGGCGGCTTTAGGAGGATACTTCTCCCCAGAACTTTTTCTCTTATTATCTGATCCCAGGTCATCCACTAATCCAGTTTCTGTCCCTGAGCAGACTGCTCATCCACTAATTCAGGCTCCTCACCTTTTTGTACCAGTTCCTTATGCTTATCAAGGAGAGAAAAGACACCCTTCAGCATGGTAGGCAGGGCTCTTCACAATCCAGTAACCCCTGTTCAGCACCTCCCCTCTCCAGCCACTCCCACACCTAAGACATGGTGTTCCAGCCCACTCATCTCTAAGTCCTCCAAACGTGCCACCCTTGCTCTCCTCCCAGCCTTTGCCCAGGCTGTTACTCTGCCCAGCCCTCTCCACCCTTCATACCTCTGCTTGGCTGTCACTTCCTTTTAACAAACTTTGCTGTTATCCAACAAGGCTTGATTAGGTGTTTCTCCTTGGTGGGTCCTCCCTGATCTTCCCTGATCATAGCATGCTTCACACTGAAGTATCATGGCCTGTGTACTTTTAGGTCTTCCTCACTAGTCCTTGAAAGTAGGGGCTATGTCTTTTTCAGAGTTATATCCTTGAAGTGTAGCATGATGCTAGAAGCCAATGGGTAACAAATACTCTCAAATGAATAGAGAGAAACCTCGTCTTCTACTTATGCAGCAACTCAGTGTTCAGCCTGTACTATCATTCAGCACCTCTAGCTATTAATAGTTCTTGTTCTATTTACTTCCACACAGATTCAGAACCACTGCAGATACTGAGATGCATTTCTTCCCTAACACTCATTCTGCAAAAATGCCTACTAGAAAATAACACCTTCTGTACATTACTGAGTACAGGGCACTGTGTAGGTTTCTCTAGGTTCCGACGGGAAGAAAAGAACTTTTCCAGAATGAGTACAGTTTAAAACAATTCCCTCCCCACTAGTCCAAAGGCTTGCGCTTTATTATAGAGCTTTCCAAGTATATTACAACACCACTATCCAGGATATTCATTGGTATTATGCACAAAAAAGTGGTCCAAACTAAAATATGTTTGGGAAACACTGGGCTAAACAAACTCGGGTATTTTTACTGGAGGACTTCTCAGAGTCATTAACAAGTTAATCTACATCATGAATTTCTAAGGAGTATATGGTTCGCAGAGTTTCCCAAACATATTAAACCACAGAGCTCCACTCCACCATCGTTCTGTGGATCATATTTAGGGACTAGTCTTCCATGGAACTCACATGGGGAAATGCTGGTTTATGAATACTTTTTCCATCTCATAATAAATCTTCCCTCATCCACAGTTAGAAACTGATTGCTGCCTTACATGGAGCTACACTGTTCATCAATGTTGCATTCATTCATACATGGATCATATAAAGTGACTATCCATAGTCCCCTGGTTTGTGCAAGAATGCACACAGCTGACTAGATTCTGTTTGGACACAGCTATGCCTTTGAGAGATCTTTTCCACAAGGCAGAATAAGCAAATGCCCATGATGTAGTCCACTAGACACAGTGTGCCAAAGAAATAGGCTATGTCCTGCTGCCAAAATAAACTCCAAAAGTATGGAATGCATGTTTCCCACCTACCCCTTCCAGGATACAAAGGTAAACTTTTCTTTTCTGTTTTCATTCTGAACATTGAAATGGCCCAGCTGGCTCTAAAGCTTTCCTGGGAACTCCCTGACACACACCCCTAAAACACATACCCCACACACAATTTAATTGGAGTAAATCTTCTAGAAAACTCCAAGTCTCTCGCAACCATCCACTTAAAATATATAATTTCTAAAAGACAGCCAGACTATTAACCTCTAAAAAACCATTTTCATAAATCCAGTATGACTAAAATAAGGGGCAGATATGGAATCCATAGAACATGGGCTTCACAAGGGACCCCAACATGTGATCTAACAGTGACAGCAGAAGAGGAGACTGCCCCCACTAAACAGGCCAAATCCCTCTGCTACCCAGGCCAACTTCCCCATGACTATGCTGGTGTTCACAGTGATAAGGCCACTATACAGGACCTGCAGGACCCTGTATTCTACTGGATTTACAATAATAGTGCTATGTTTCCTGCTACACATCAGTAAGGCTTCAAAACTGAGAGCTGGGAAAAGTTAAATCCATTCTGGGTGTTAAACCCACTGAATTATCTGCTCCTTACTACTCCTAATAGCATGTGAGCTGATACAGTCGTTCAGTTGTGACCCTAGAAAATGTGTTCAATTGTATGCACCTCAAAGCTGTGTGTAGCCAAGTTTGGCCTGTTTGGCTTTGGGGAAAAGAGAGGGAGGCAGGAACCGAATCCGGCCAACATTTATCGTTGCTTACTTTTGTCTTGATCAATGTGGGAGGAGGAAGCAGTGAAAGGTGGGAAATGTAAGGACATGCGGTTCTTCCCTTGAGTCACCCGCTCTCTTAGGATGGGGACTAGCCTCTACGCAAACAACGCTGACATCAGAGGAGAGCAAAGACAGGAGGGAAGGGCAGGCAAGACCCTGCAAAGCCAGAAAGAAAGGCAGAGACAGGACAGCAGAGGACTGTGATAACAAATGAGCCACTCAACATCAGTAAAGAAATGACCTTATCCTTGATGCTGCTCCTTCAAGCCAAATTTTATATTCAGTCTCTAGGCAGACACTTGCACCTTCTAAATAACAACAAACCTCCAATGCCTCTTTTGACCCTTAACTTTAAAAATTGCTGCTGTAGACACTGAGGGACTATCAGTGAGCCATAGTATTCATATGTCTTGTCTACATCTGGAACCAAATGGTTTCAAAAAAAATGGAGGGATTACTCACCCCATCCCTGCCAACTCCTGGGTAACCAAACCCCTCCAACTTACTTTCATGTTATCTTCAAGAATGATGATAGATGGGGCTAAAAGAGACGTTGAAGGTAAACAAGACTCCTGTAGTCCTTTTGGTTCATTCCTTCAACAATATTCATATTAGCAGACAGAAAGATGAACAAGACATCCTCAAGGAGCTCCCAGTCTAACAGGGGAAGAGGACACACAAACAGATCATCAAAATATGAGAGTAACAATGGCCAGCATCGAGTGCTGCCATGTGCTGGCCTACATATATAACTTCTTTTATCACCAGACTTTCATCATTCCCATTTTATAAATGAGAAAACTTTGGCATAGATGGGAAACTGCTGGAATTCAAACCAAGGAAGTCTCCAGAGGCACGCTTCTACATGGCCACCTTGTGCTCCAATCCCACACTCCCCACTTCTGCATGCACCTTCTGCCACCTCCTCCCAGCAAATCTCCCAGAACTGCATATATCTTTTTCCTTTTCTTTGCCCCTGATTGCCATAAACCCACCCAGATGGCTATAAGAGGGAACAGTGAGGTTGTGTTATGTGACTGGGTTTGGTGCTGTGGGTACAACACAGCTGCTTGTCTTCTTCACTTTTTCAAAAACTCAAACCTTGGACCATGGCCAGTGCAAACCATGCCTGACTCAGTAGAGCCAGAAATACAAGAACAAACAGAGTGAAAACCGTTAGATGTAGCTGTAAGCCATTTATCAAGAGCGAGAGGAGGAACATGTCAGTTAATAATATCAAGACCTTGAATTCACTTACGTTTTTCCCCAAAGTATTGTCGTATGCCATACACAAATATACTCACTCTGGTCTTCAAAAATAGGAGAAGGGAGCCTTGGCTTTCACTTCTGAATGAATGGATTCTAAGGCTATTTTAATGTTTATCTGGGTAAACTGATAGTCTAATTAAAACTACTATTTACTTTGGTGTAAGACTTTCTACTTTTCCAAAATTCCTAACACACATTTCATTTCACCCCCACCAAAATCTCATGAGGCAGATCTTACCACATTTCATAGCTAAGGAAGCTAAAGTTTAGAGATTTTTCAAGACAAAAAAAAAAGTACTTAAATATGCTTTTTCTACAAAACATAATTTTTCTATAAAACAGTTACCTTGATTTGGAAAACAAACTGTTAGAGTTTACAGGCCAACACTGAGAGAAACCATTTTTTTGGAACTCTGTTTAAAGAAATTAAACAACCACACATCTTCTCAACCTAAGTAGCTTTTAAGACTGCTTAACAGCAATCACTCCAGTGGGCTGCCTAACCTCACATTTTAGCCCCGTTCACAGTGGGCTTCCTGGTGTTGAAAAGAAACACTGCATCTTAATTTCTGCATAATTGTGACCTGACATTTGACTGGTTATACTATTTCTACTTGCAGCTGTAGATGTTTGGGTTTAAAGTGAAACAAACCAAACTGAAGAGTTTAAATTCTCCAACTGCTAAAGCTAAGAGCTTATCCACCTAGACCTGAGGCCTACCAATTCTCACAGTTGAAAACACTTGAGGAAAAACCCTCCCTTGAGAGAAAAAAAAAAAAAAAAAACTTCATGATTCAACTATAAAGCTGGGTGGTCACTAAATGCACTGAGGCCTTCTATGACAGTTTCACACCTAAATAATGTAGGGTAAAGGAGGAGAGGGAAGGCCTATTTAACTCGTAGCTCTTCCTCCCAGCAGAGCCACATCACATGGCAAAATCTGCATGGACTTTGAAATCTAACATAACTCCCCTGCTTAACAACCTTTCGGCCTCCTCAACTATTAAATATTATAAGAAAAAGAATACCCACCAAAGAAGTTGTTGGGGGTAACCATCTCCTACAGCCGCCATAACAAGGTACCACAAACTGGGTGTCTCCCAGTTCTGGAGGCTGAAAGTCTGAGATCCAGATGTGGACAGGTTGGTTATTCCTGTGGGCTATTCGAAGAGGCTCTGTTCCGGGTCTTTCTCTTTGGTTTGTAAATGTCCATCTTCATGTTCACATGGTGTTCTTTTGTGTGTGTGTGTGTGTGTGTGTGTGTGTGTGTGTGTGATGGAGTCTCGCTCTGTCGCCCAGGCTGGAATGCAGTGGTGCAATCTCAGCTCACTGCAACCTCCGCCTCCCAGGTTCAAGTGATTCTCTGGCCTCAGCCACCCAAGTAGCTGGGACTACAGATGTGTGCCACCATGCCCAGCTAATTTTTGTATTTTTAGTAGAGACAGGGTTTCACCATGTTGGCCAGGCTGGTCTTGAACTCCTGACCTCGTGATCCACCCACCTCGGCCTCTCAAAGTGCTGGGATTACAGACGTGAGTCACTGCGCCCGGTCCACATGGTGTTCTTTCTGTAAGCTCATGTG
The DNA here is from genome assembly GCF_009828535.3 of Hylobates moloch. Classification (NCBI taxonomy): domain Eukaryota; kingdom Metazoa; phylum Chordata; class Mammalia; order Primates; family Hylobatidae; genus Hylobates; species Hylobates moloch. The sequence goes on along the minus strand of NW_026652290.1, from coordinate 71,443,959 downwards.
TATCTAAATCTCCCCATTTTATAAGGACACCAGTCACATTGGATTAGAGTCCACCCAATGACCTCTTTTTAACTTGACTTAACTCTTAACCTCGTGAAGACTATCTCCAAATAAAGTCACATTCCAAGGTACTGGGGTAAGGATGTCAACATATGAATTGAGACTGGGAAAATGGGAAACTGAGAGAAACATACTTCAACCCATGAAATCAGGAGTTTTTTTTTTTTAATACTTTAAGTTTTAGGGTACATGTGCACAACTTGCAGGTTTGTTACATATGTATACATGTGCCATGTTGGTGTGCTGCACCCATTAACTCGTCATTTGCATTAGGTATATCTCCTAATGCTATCCCTCCCCCTTCTCCCCACCCCACAACAGGCCCCAGTGTGTGATGTTCCCCTTCCTGTGTCCATGTGTTCTCATTGTTCAATTCCCACCTATGAGTGAGAATATGCGGTGTTTGGTTTTTTGTCCTTGCAATAGTTTGCTGAGAATGATGGTTTCCAGCTTCATCCATGTCCCTACAAAGGACATGAACTTGTCAAAATCAGGAGATTTTTAAAGCCCCTGACAAAATAGACATTCAAAAATTGGCACTCTTCTTTCCAGCCTGGCCTTGCCATTGCCTGCCATATGACTTTGGGTAAGGTATTTACCTCTCTCAAGCATAAGGTCCATACCTATAAAATGAGGAGGCTGGCATTATGGATTCTAAAGGCCTCAACTAATGCTCTCTGCTTCTTCACCCTGTTGATGCCTTTTCTTTTTGAACACCTATGTTTTGCATTTTAGAATTATCAGAACAGCCTTCTGTCAGAACAGTCTGGGTGTTTCTTCTGTCTTCCTTCCATCTTTCTATTTTTTTCTACAAGTATCTCTACCAAATAGCTCTGAAAGAATTTTTAATGACATCATAGCATAGCTATACTTTATGCACATTAAGGGAAAAGATGGACCTCATGAGTTGAACTGATTCCCTCCCTCCCCCACTTCGATTCTTGGGGTAAGAAAAAGCAGTCTTAAGGGTTTTTAGACATGCTTACAAAATCCAAAATATCCAATCCAATCCTGGGAAGCAGGCTAAAATACACTTGACCTTTCCTGGAAGTTGGGTAAGGAAGCATGTAATGTTCCATGGAAAGTAAACCACTAGAATAATAATACAATTTTAAGATATAAAGGAGACTTAGGGCTCCTTTGTCATCCTCATTTTTCAAAAGAGGATTTTAGAGTCCAAAGGAATGAAGTTTTTTGCCTGATTGGTTAATGAATCCAGTGCAGTCAGAAGTGATAACCTAGTAACATAGTGATCTCACTTTGATTTAAAAGGGGAGAGTGTACCCTGTCTCGTGGTTGTTTTTAGTGTAACAGAAACAGCATCAGACATGATCTCTAGAAGTGTAATTGTGCCAATGTGATTGTGGGATTATAGGTGACATTGGGCACATTGCTACATTTTTTTACATCTCTTTTTCCATATAGCCAAAGAGGTTATAATAATACTGACCTCCTCTTGGGACTATTAAAGGAATCAAAAGTAAAATAAAATGTGTCAAAGAACTTTCAAAGCATAAAGCCTTTTACAAATATAAAATGCTTTCTTATTAGCTATGCACATATCTACCTTTTGCCAGTTAAATGAGGTCAGGCTGGCTCCCCACAGGCTTGCGCCCCACTTTAAATGGAAATTAAAACATACCCTGCCCGTGGGTTCACACTCCAATCACCTACACCGGCTTCTTTTGAACATCATTAAGCAAACAACCTGAAATGTATCATTCTTTCTTTTGAAACCTCCTGCCCATCACCTGACCATCCAGAATAGCACCTCAGGAACAAAAGGTTTAAAACATGAACAAAATCTTCCAAAACCCAAGGTAATTTTAACAGAAGCCAGGGAAGACTTAATATAGACACCCTCTCCTCTCTCTTGAAACTTAAATGACAAGTGCCCATCTACGCATGCTGAAAAGAAGACTTTGCTTTGAAATATTCCCCAGGGACTACTAATGTGTTCATACAAAACAAGGCCAGAACATGCCATGATTTGAAAACATTTACAGCTGGCTTTGAGGAGAGCCGGTCTTTTTGTTGAGACAGCAGTGGTGTAATAGAAACAGCAGGAGCCTGGGAGCTAATTATCTTAGTGCTAGGCCTTGGCTTTGCCTTTTTCTCAGACCACTTACTTATTTTGAGCCCCCTGAAGTCATATAACGTAGCTCTGCCACAATATCATTGCAAGGATTAAACTGCATACACTCAAACTCAGCAAAGGATTAAACTGCATACACCTAAACTCAGTGGACTTCAGACGTTCACTGATTTAGATTTAGAGTGGACCTGCACAGTCGTGAGTTTTTAAAAGAACCCCAGACAATTCTTATGCAGCCAAAAAAAAAAAACATTGCCAAGGAAGCTGGCTACACCTCATCAGCCTCAGATGGTGAGGAATGGGAGGGAGGCAGGGAACAGAGACCAAGTCCCAGCAGCCTACCAGCATCCCAGCTCACTGTCTCCTCAGGCTCTCTCAAGCCCCTCAGTTCTAGAGAGGGCCACCTTTACAGATACAGCTTTCTCTTCACTCTGGGTAACCACTCAGCACCATGCATATCCTGGTTCTCGTCCACTTAGAATAGACCAGCAGATGTTAAAGCTCAAGCTGCATCAAACACTTCCTTTAGCACAATACTATTCTCCCTGCCAAGCTTTCTTATCCTCCCTCACAACCCCCAGGTTCCCAAGATATACATGAAAAAGAACTCCCATCTCCAGGACTGACTTTGGACTATTTACCTTCATGCAAACACTTTCCCAACTCTAAGTCTTCCCATCCAGTTCTCTCTCCCATCTCTCTCTCTCCTTACCATCTGTCAAAACCCTACCTGTCCTTGAAGGTCCAGATTAAATGAAGCCTTCTAACACTTTTCCCCCCAGTGGAAAAAAGTGTTCCCTCCTTTTATCCACTTGAGCTTAAGATCGAGGACTACCTTTTTTAATTTTTGTGCCTTTGGGGCAACTAGCATAGTGATATGCACATGAGAGTTGCTTAATAATGATTTGCTCAGTTTGCAAATTATGAGACATATTAAAACAAGAAAAGTCTCATTGCAATGGGAGGCAGCTATAGAGGAAGAGAGACAAAAAGCTAAACAAGAAAAAAAGAGGGTGCCACCCCCATTCTCCCAGTTATAGTCAGCAATTACCTCAATTATCTCTAGATTATGTACAATGAGGATTCACTCATTTCAAAAATTAAAATTTCATCTCCAAATCATGTTAACCAAATTAAGACACATGAGGCATAAAAATAACCTGTTTACAAAGTTCATTTTTTTGTTTTGTGTACAAAGCTCATTGTCCTACTCCATGCAACCTGATATTAAGCAGGACTTGAACCATCAGATGATGTTTATGAGTGAACACGTCTAAGTCAATACCGTAAATCTGCACAATTTTAATCCATATGTTTACCTAATTCTCATGCTCACAGTGATCGTTAAATACTAAGTACATCAGGACCCCAGGAAACAGCCCATGGTTGTGCTGGACCCCTACTAACTTCAATAGGGATGGCACCAGTTTCAAGAGGACAAATAGGAGACCAAGAGCCAGCAAACAAGGCATGGGGTTTATTGACCCCATGGTCAATACATATGGGAACGGCCCAGAGGTGGTGGGTTGGACAGGAGAACTGCTATTCTGCAGAAAACACGCAGATTATATAGCATTTTTACTTAACACCTTCCCCTAACAACCTCCACCTGGCAATTTTCATTTACCCAAAAACAAAAGGCCTCAATCCCCTGTACAGCCCACATTCCACAGGACTGTCCAAAGGCTTAGGTGTTCCTCATCAATAAAGAATGACCCTCTGGGTTAGCCACTCCTGGATTCCTCAGCTCAAAACTCTAAACACACATTTCAGTGTGTCTGCCATACAGGGTCATTCTCAGCGTAGGCTTAAGTTATATACAAAATTGGCGTAGGCCATGACCTTAAGTTAAATCATTGCTGTCAGGTGCATCTGCCATACATCCACCTCAAACTGAATTGCCAAGGGAAAAAGGTCAATCCATTCATTAATTCAGCAAATCTGCATTTAGCACCTACCATGTACCAGCATAATCATGAATCACCGCAGGAGTGGGGCCGCCATCTAAGAGAAACATCCTGATCATGACCAAGGTGTTCAAGGTCACGGCCTACATCAATTCAGTACATACAACCATGAAGTCGTTAGGTAAGTATTCAGCAACATTTTTCAGATATATGAGGCTTATTTTCTGTTACAAACATATGATGGAAGCAAGTCTCTGGATAAATTTGGCCACATGCATACTAACATTTATCATCAAGTAATCACAAAATCTTCCACACAGTCCGCTCTATCTGCTCACTGACATCCCATAGGTTCATCATTTTAGGTAATCCAATGTGGCTTCAAAGATTCACCTGTTATAAATGAAACACTTATCTGCAGGGGTTGACAAACTTCTATCCATGAACCAAAGACCAGCCCTGCCTGTAGATATTGTCCATGGCTGCTTTCATGGGACAAGGCAGAATTGAGGAATTGGAAAAGAGACCATTTGACTGGCAAAGCATAAAGTATTAACTATCCTATCCCTTATTGAAAAAGACTGCAATCTTGTACTTTCTAGTTAAAGAAGGGACTGGGAATGGACATTTGGTTGGCCAACCAGCAATGCTTGCTACACAGATCACCTAATCACGCCACCTTGTCTCAATCACAGTTATTGTTACTGTTAAAAGCTGCAACCATAAACATAATAAAGCAATGGAAAGAATCCCTGATCATTACACAGCATGGTTTTAGTTTTCAAAAGGGTTTTTTTTTTTTTTCCATTACAAAAATCTGCTTTCTTTCCTTACTGCAATCTTTTGAGGCTGGTGTTCTCTGATAGATGAGGAAACTGAGGGCAGGAGTGGCTGAGTGACTTGCCTAAAGTTGTGAAGTTGGTTAGTAGCAGAGCTGGAATGACCTGATTCTAATAACTGCTCCTGTGTGGCCGGGGCATGAGTACGTCATGACAAAGCTCTCAGCCCAGACCTCTTTCTATTGGACCACAAGGCTTTTTGTCCAAATGCTAAAATGGTTACTCTTCCAAGTCCTGGGGCCTTGGCATCTTGACAGATGAGTTAGAATGTGTGATCTGGGTGCCGCATGTCCTTCAGGCTTCCCACACTGTCTCTGGTCACAGGTGATGAGGCATCAGATAATGAGATCTCCCTAGAGGGCTCGCTAGCTTGTTATACCTCATGTGTAAAAGGGTAGAGAGTATCTTTAAAGAATTTTAACTGATTCATACTTCTTTAATAACACTAATTTCGCCAAAAAGAGCCCTTTACAAACGTCAATTAAGCTAATAAACAAGTCACAAATTTCACCTGTTATACCTCATTCCTAATGTCTATTATTCTAATCGGCAAATCCTCTAGGGTTGATCAAAAATAAGTATAGCAGAAGTCCCCAGTAGCCCCATCTGGAGTATGGCTTTTTCTGATTAATTGTTAGCTGGACACTCCTGGAGCATGAAATTCTGATTAGGGCCACTGGTTTCCCCAAACATACAGCTTAAACACACACATTCTTACTGTTATCCAATCTACACTGAAATATGTAAAGTGAATTACAGACACTGTAACACACTGACATCAACATTTACAGTAAAACATGTTGTAATATTCTCAAGTCACCAGGACTTGGTTCTAGCCACATTTGTAATTCCTCTATGTGCAGGCATTTTACTGAATCACAGCTTCAAATACCTTCTGATAGCTTCTATCAGTTCTCTAAAATTCAGTCCCACTTACTGAAAATGTAATGTAACTAACGCACAGCATCCCTAATTATAAAGCAGGGCTGACCATGGAAAATGCATTGGACTCTTTTGCTACTGTAGTTTTAAACAAATTTACACTTCAGGCCAGGCATGGTGGCTCATGCCTGGAATCCCAGATCACTTGAGGCCAGGAGTTCAAGACCAGCCTGGCCAACATGGTGAAACCCTGTCTCTACTAAAAATACAAAAATTAGCCAGGCGTGGTAGCATGTGCCTGTAGTCCCAGCTACTTGAGAGGCTGAGACATAAGAAGCTCGAACCCAGGAGGTGGAGGTTGCAGTGAGCCAAGATTGCGCCACTTCACTGCAGCCTGGGTGACAGAATGAGACTCTGTCTCAAAAATAAATACACTTCAATCCCCCATGGATGATAAAGGAATTTGCCTCATGTATTAAGTCCTGAACCACAAACAGGAATATGCCTCTTTATTACATTTCAACCAGGGAATATTTAGAGCAAGTATAAGTAAGTACTTTTCTTTGCAAATAGGCCAGTAGGTTTTCCGAAGGGCAGGAAAAAAAAATTTCTGCATTAATAAAAACAAAATAAAGAAGTTAATTCTTACATATCACTGTTAAGAAACACTGAATTAAAACAAGAAGGTTAATATTCTAAGTCTCACTTTCTTATCTCGGAATTTTATTAATTTCACTTTTCCCATTCACCATGAACTAAATATGTGGCTTTTTAAAAAATTCCAGAAACAATATTCCCAGTCATTTCTAATTAGAAGCCTCCAAAGTAAAATGAGAACAGTGGGAAAGTCTCTTCCTTATTTCAGCAAGCCACTGCTCACTGAGACTCCCCTGTGGTGAGACTGGGTCATTAGAAAGGAAAGAGGTTTCGCTGACTCACAGTTCCACACACTTAACAGGAAGCATGGCCAGGAAGGCCTCAAGAAACTTACAATCGTGGCAGAAAGGGAAGCAGGCACCTTCTTCACCAGGCGGCAACAAAAAGAGAATAAATGTGAGCACAGGAAAAACTGCCACTTTTAAACCCATCAGATCTCGTGAGACTCACTATCACGAGAATAGCATGGGGGAAACCGCCCCCATAATCCAATCACTTTCCTCCCTCGACTCGGAGGGGATTACAACTCGAGATGACATTTAGGTGAGGATACAGAGCCAACCCATATCACCAAAGATCCTAAAATGTGCTGCTCTAAAGAATATCCCCATACCCAAGAAGCCATATTCCCACCCTACTCCCAACAAAGATAGCAAATGTTTGCTTCATTCATTAGGATTAATTTCTTGTAATACAGTACTTTTTTTTTTTTTTTTTTTGAGGTGGAGTCTCGCTCTGTAGCCCTGGCTGGAGTGCAGTGGCGTGATCTCGGCTCACTGCAAGCTCCGCCTCCCGGGTTCACGCCATTCTCCTGCCTCAGCCTCCCGAGTAGCTGGGACTACAGTAGGCGCCTACCACCATGCTCGGCTAATATTTTTGTATTTTTTGTTTAGTAGAGACGGGGTTTCACCGTGTTAGCCAGGATGGTCTCGATCTCATGACGTCGTGATCCGCCCGCCTCGGCCTCTCAAAGTGCTGGGATTACAGGCGTGAGCCACCGCGCCTGGCCTCTTATAATACAGCACTTCTATTGAAAATACAAGGGAGATAATTTTTTAACTAGAATTTTCCATGTTTCCCATTGGCCAGTAAGGAAGACATGCTGCAGTAGTCAAAGCATTGTTTTAAAATATATTGATAGTCACATATAAATAGAAGAGAAATAACAAAGCCAAGTGTCAATCAATTTCCCAGCTCTAAATTTGTACTTAATATTGCACGGAATTCCAGTTTGTTCCTTTTGCTGACACTGAAAATGAAATCCACAGACAGAACACAAACAGAGGGAGTCCTACGCATTATTTCTGCAGCCACATCTCAGCGGACTTCCAATTGAGAGATGCTTTCAAAATGCCCTTGAAGGAGAGACCCCCCACCAAGAGATCAGAGGTTTTTGTTTGTTTTCCTCAGGCCACACCACTGCCTCAGGCATGCACCTAATGGTCTCTTAAGTGATCATTAGGAGCCTGGTTAAAATTCCTCTAGCACTTTTAGCAATTACTCATTAATTGGACTTGCCACTTCAGACCCTTCTTAATTGCTACTCCTGAGAGAGGAGCTCTGTGGGGACAAGTGCGGGAAGGAGGTGACTTCCTGCAGTGGGTCATTCAGTAGAAAACACGGCGTCTGTTTCCCTGCGGCTGCATCTCCAGTACTCTTACCTTAGTCCAGGTCATCCTACCCCGGCCACACAAGCCATGCCTACACAATAAGAAACTTGCTTTAATAAATACTCTGGAGTCTGTCCTTGGGTTTGTTGTTGTTATTGTTGTTATATTATAATAACAAGAGCATTTAAAGTACTATACAGTTTAAAAAGAACTTCATACATATGATCTCATATAATTTCAACACCATTTTATAGATGAGTAAACTGAGATTCAGGATGGGGAAAAGACTGGCCCAAACCCACACAACTTGTTACTTGCCAGCATGCACCCAGCCAGCTCCACAGCCCCAGGCTGGCCAGCTTCAAGGCCACTGCTCTGTTCGCCTCATTGCACTGCTTCCCAGCAAAAAGGCCCCCTGCTGAGTACAGTCAGCTGTCTCCAGATTTTGAGCATCTTTAGAGACACGGTCCAGATACATTGATCTGCCACTTCTCTTGAGATTGATATAGCCTGCAATTATGGGACTGCACCAATGTTCTTCATAGGTTGAACAAAGAGCTCATTTTTGTTTAGCTAAAAGTCTTGATGGACTCTCACAAATGAAGGATGCCCAGGGAGCATGCTCTGGCTGAGCTGAAAGGAACTAAGAGGAAAGGAGAAGAGAAGAGAGGTAGGATTCAGTATCCGAACACATAATACAAAACGAGCCCCAGAGAGAAGAGCTGAGAGAAAGATAGTTCAGCCTCCGTGCAGCAGAGGATAAATAAACGCTTTTGGGGTGAGAATAGCTTAGAGATTTAAAGAACAGATATTTATCAGTTTTAAGTTGTTTGCTTTTCTGTGATAGGATACTATCCCCAGAACCAGACTACGGTAAGATAAGAGTGCTGCCTAGGGGCCGGGCACGGTGGCTCATGCCTGTAATCCCAGCGCTTTCGGAGGCCGAGACAGGTGGATCACTTGAGGTCAGGAGTTGGAGACCAGCCTGGCCAACATGACGAAACCCTGTCCCTACGAAAAAAAAAATACAAAAATTATCCGGGCGTGGTGGTAGGTGCCTATAATCTCAGCTGCTTGGGAGGCTGAGGCAGGAGAATTGCTTGAACCTGGGAGGTGGAGGTTGCAGTGACCCAAGATCACACCAATGCATGCCAGCATGGGCAACAAGAGCAAAACTATGTCTCAAAAAAAAAAAAAAAAGAGTGGTACCTAGGCTGCAAAATTTTAGGAGGCGCTCACTCTTAAGGTTGTACGGTACTTGCCTCACCCTGGTCCTAGCTGGGTCATCCCCTGCAGGGCCTCTAAGCTTAGGTAACCTCTTTTGAGGTAACCTCTGAAATACACACAGCCCTGTGGAGGCAATATTTTGAGAGAGTGAAAGAATTAGAGCAGTAACCAGCACCAAGTGATAAGATTTATAATAGGATTATATACTGTTTGGTATATATTTACTTTGGTGATATGAATCATAAACTGAAATAATTAAACAAAGAGAGAAAAGCCAGAACAAAAAATCACTGGGAAAATATACGCCCCTTCCCCAGGAATTCCCAGAGATGTGAAGCGGGACACTAGGTGTCCCACTACTTGTAGTCTGGGGATTACAGACAAATGTAACAGGTTGAGCCTGGTCACCTGGAGAATCTCAGCAATTGGGCCACAGTTCCATGTGTGGCTTCGTTACACTGATGTTGTTGTCGTTTGCTCACAAATGAGTACCTCCTTTCTATTTAGCAAGTTTCCTAGATGCCTTATTACATGTATGGAGCAATAAAGTTATTTTTGTCTCTCAGTCTACCACATCTATCCAGTTGTAAGGAGAGGTGGTGGGGGAAGAATTCTAATAATGGGGAAAGGACCTCTGCAGGGGGCTTGTCCTTCTCCAGCACCTTACTGTCCCTACTCACCTATGACCAGAGGCAGTAGGGGTAGCCTGAAGAACATGCTGGACCCAGATCACACATTCTAACTCATCTGTCAAGATGCCAAGGCCCCAGGACTTGGAAGAGTAACCATTTTAGCATTTGGACAAAAAGCCTTGTGGTCCAGTAGAAAGAGGTCTGGGCTGAGAGCTTTATCATGACGTACTCATGCCCCGGCCACCCAGGAGCAGTTATTAGAATCAGGTCATTCCAGCTCTGCTACTAACCAACTTCACAACTTTAGACAAGTCACTCAGCCACTCCTGTACTCAGTTTCCTCATCTATCAGAGAACCTCTGCCTCAAAAGATTGCAGTAAGGAAAGAAAACAGCTTTTTGTAAATGTGAAAAAAAAAAAAAACCTTCAGAAAGTAAAACAATCTGTGATAATGATGAGGAATTATTTCCATTGCCTTATTATGTTTATGGTTGCAATTTTTAACAATAACAGTACATGTGACTGAGACAATGTGGCATGATTAGGTGATCTGCATAGCAAGCACTGCTGGTTGGCCAACCAAACATCCATTCCCAGACTCTTTATTCTTCCTTGTCTGGCTTCATTACAGAGAATGGAAAAGCTATAGTCTCACTTTCCTAAACACACAGACAGCTAGGGGTAACCACGTGACACAGTTCTGACCAATAAGTAAGAAAGAGTCTTCTGTAGCATTTCTGATCAGATTTATTATTTGCTAATGAAAAAAAGTCAATGTAGATGGCATCCTCTCTTTTTCCTGCACTGAAGGACATGATGCTTAGAGCATGGAAGTCATCTAATAACTTTAAATTAAAGGCCAAGAAAGTTAGTTCTCAATGAACTGCTGAATCAACATCTTCAGTTCCCTATCTATCTCCAGACTGGTTCTCATATAAGAAAACAAACCCCTATGTTCAACTTTTGTTAGTTACCTGCAGCTAAAAGCATTCCTAACTGATATAACAATATCCTGACTGATATAACAATATCCTATCCATTTTATGGCCCTTTGTCTTCTCATAGAAATTTCTCTCCTAGTGATCTTTATGAAGAGTTTAACTCAAAGAGTAAGGAGGAAATTTTCTCCTCCAAAGGCCCAAAGCAATAAAGAAATTATCAAGAAAAATGGGTGAATTTCCTCTGCAAAGTAAGTTCGAATATCACTATGATATCAGGCCACTGGATCTCCCCATGTTCATACATTTGTCTTGCCAAGAGACCTAGCCTATAAGGAAGCCTTCACTACCTACCCTACAGGGTTCTAAGGATCAAAAGACATAATGGTTGTTAAAGCTCTGTATAGACTATAAAATGCCTTGTAAAGGCTGAGTTACTCAGGAGCCTATGCTTGGTGCTGTTCTTGGTGCTGTTCAAGATCTGTTTCTATTTATACCTCTGTGCTGCTGAATCTCATTGCTGTTTTCATCCCCTGTGTCTCCAAAGAGCTCTTGGTCTTTATTTCTAGCTACTTCCTGAACATGTTCACCTGGATCTTTAAAAGCACTTAAAACTCAGCATGTCCAAAACTGAATTAATTTCTGTTCTCTACAAAGTCATTCCTCTGCCTGTGTTCCTGATTCCCAGTAATAGACGTCACCATACACCTACTTTCCACAGGTAGAAAACTGAGTCATCTGCAACTCCTTTTTTTCCCTTCTAAGATCCAACTCAAAAATAATTTTGCCTCTTTTGCCTTTCATCACATGATCATCACATTCCATCAGCTTTTTTTTTTCTCTCTCTCTCTTTTTGTGACAGAGTTTTGTTCTGTCACCCAGGCTGGAGTGCAGTGGAGCAATCACAGCTCACTACAGCCTTGACCTCCCGAGTTCAAGCCATGCTCCCACCTCTGCCTCCAGAGTATCTGGGACCACAGAAGCATGCCACAACACCCAGCTAATTTTTGTATTTTTTGTAGAGATGGTGGTCTCATTATGTTGCCCAAGCTAGCCTCAAAGTACTGGGCTCAAGCAATCTGCCCGCCTCAGCTTCCCAAAATGCTGGGATTACAGGCATGGGCCACTGTGCCCGGCCCTCATCAACTTTTTAAAATCTAAACAATAGATAATAACGTTTTCTGACGGTTCTCTCGGCCACCGCTTTTGCTGACTCCAGTCTAGATGGGATCCTTCCAAAAGAAAACTTGGACGGCGTCCTTGTGTCAGTTAGAAGCTTCGTGGATTCCATGTAGCTACTGACGGGAGTCAGACACCTTAGAGTGGCCCAAAAGCTTCTTCTGAGCCCAACTGCACCTTATCTCCTCAGGCTCATTCTTGGCCCTTCCCCTTCCTAATCTCAACCTTCTCTCCCTGGATCCTTATATCCAATGGGCACTTGAAGATTTTTTCTTTGTCCCGTTTCTTGCCTTTATTCCTTCCTTTTTGTTCTCTTATCATTATCCCAGTCCAGCCTTTAGTATATTACATCCAGACTATTCCAAGGGCCTCCTAACAGGGGCTTCCCATCTTTCTTTAGTCCACACTATACTGTCCAACTGAATTAAATTACTTGAAAAATCCCAGCCAAGTTCAGTGACTCACGCCTGTAATCGCAGCACTTTGGGAGGCCAAGGTGGGCAGATCACTGGAGCCCAGGACTTTGAGACTAGCCTGGGCAACAGGGTGAAACCCTATCTCTACAAAAAATTAGCTGGGTGTAGTGGCATGCACCTGTAGTCCTTGCTACTCGGGAGGCTGAGGCAGGAGGATCACTTGAGCCTAGGAGGTTGAGGCTGCAGTGAGCTGTGATCGCACCACTGCACTCCAGCCTGGGCGGAAAAATTAGTTAAAAAAATTCAAAAGAGAAAAAATTCTTCTACAGAATCCTATAAAAAACATTCCCTCTCATCCATCCTGCTGCTTCTTCATATTTGAGCTTCATCTTTCAGTGACTTCCATGGGCACCCTTCATTCCTAACAACCAATTACGCTGCACTCCGTGAACACCACTAGGCCTTTCCATTCCATGTCTTTCTCTATTCCCCACACTTAGAACGCTGCCTCGCCCTATCTGCCCAGAATATGGTCTTCACTTTCCTGCCACCTGTATCCACAGGCAGCTTTCCATTGGGCCTCAAGCCAGAAATGAGCCCTTTCTTGTTCCTGTAAACTCTCATAGCTCTTAATTTACATTGTACTTTCGGGATTTATCATCACTTGCCTTACCTTGCGGTCACCTAGATTCAAAAGTCATGTTTTTTTACATGTTTATCTTTGCATGTAACACAGTGCCTCCTGTATTATGGATGTAAAATTGTTAGATAAGTTGTTAAAGAAATACTTGCTGGCTGAAATACACTTATATACTTATATTTTGAATATAATATTTAAAATATACTTTAATATATTTTGAGATCACTTTCACATCTATTACCACAGCACAACAATTACCAGAAGGAGGCAGAACAGATATTATTGTCTCTGTAAAACTGGGGCCAGAAAGGTCAAGGAACTTTCCTTACATCACCCCGGAAGCGCAGGCAGATAAAGAAACTCACTTCCTGCTTCTGGTGCTTCACTGGGGCTTTTTCTGCTCAACTCAACTCTCACGCGTTTAAGTCTATCCTGGGCCTTTTCTGGTCCCAAAGCAACTTGCATCACCCTCATTTTCCGCTTCGCCTTGCAGCCCCCACTCCTGTTGGTTTCAAAACACAGCTTGCTGCCAATCTCTTCCCACCCTCTGTGACATCTGTCTCAGGGACGCGGTGAGAAGCAAGGAGCTAATGTTCAGGCAATGTGCTGCCCTCCTGTGATGAAAGGTGCAATCTCCATCACTCCCTGGGACACAGCGTCCCTGTGTCTGTTTTGAAGCAGACCTGTGCCTTTGCAGCTTCTTTCCATGAACAGCAAAGCTATTATCCCGGCCCACTGTTCTCTTCGTTTGACACTCTCTTAAATATGTCATTTTTCTCATTTTCATTAATAATGCTTTTTTAACACCTGATCAGCCTCACTGTCTGCTCTAGGTTAAGGCCTATTATTCCATCAGAGTTTGACATTTGAAATGCAATGAAGCATTCAGGCACAGGTAGAGCTAATGGGGAAAATGGCTTGAGTCAGGGCTTTATGTACCATGCAGTTTGGAAAATGAGAGAGGTCAACAAGAAACAGAAGCCTGCTTTTGTGCCAGCCACAGAGTTCTGGGTCCAAGACACACCGGGTCCCCTGTGATAGGTTCAGGACACAGATGTGACCTTTTCTGCCACCGGAGGATATCAGGCAGGCACATCTCCTAGATTGTGCATCTAGAAGAACCTGGAGCAGGTCAAAGAAAATTAGGCAAAAGACCTAATGACAAGTCAGTGAGCCTAGAGAAAATTAATGGAACGTGTCTGCCTTTCTCGACTCCTATTCTCCGATGTTCAGCGCAGCCAGCGATTATGGGGACCTCAGAGGATATTTACTGGCCTCTGGTGCTGCCACGTGCTTGCCTTTGTCAAATGAGTGAGTTGAATGTAATACTCAAGATTAGAGGGGCCAAAGAAGTTGAGAAATTCAGCCAGTGTATGTCCCAGTCTCTCTTCCTAAACCCATCAAGTGAAAATAACCGCTTACATTTTGCTTACTTATTTATTCATCATTTACTAAACAAACACTTATTGAAGGCTTTCCACTTAGATGCCAGGTATATCCCTGCCCTCACAGAATTTACAACACTTAGAATTGCCCCACTTTTACTTTCATGCTGACTGTAATTCCTCCATGTAAGAAGGGGAAATGCCATCTTCAGTTTTGAGATGCAGAGTGAATGAAATCTCAGTGGGCATGAAAATGTATGCTTGCAAGAAATACACATTTCTCTAATTTGTTGTAGTAAACTTAACTCCAACTCCAAACCTCCATCTCACCAGGCCGGAGGGAATTTCAGTCAGACATCCTCGCAATGGGTCTCCTCCTAAAGATGCACCAGAATTGAGAAGCCTTATGTGGTACCAGGAATGGCAGCAGGGACTATTAGTCCATTGTGACTACCGATGCTATCCTCTTCTATCAAGCCCATTGTGATCCCTTGAGATATGGTGGCCTTCTGTGTCCATGCCACACATGGGGCCCAAGAATCTTTGCTTAGGGTGGGACCCCTGGCGCCTAGATTCTCACCTTCACAGGCTGACTACCTGGCCATCCCCTCTGAGCTACTGCAACCTTCTAGGGTGCTGCTCTGAAGCCAGGTGTGGATTCATGATTAAAGTGAGGCATCATAATTGCTGGAAGCCTCCCTCTCCCCTCTCCCTCCCTTTTCAAGAAAAAAAAAAAAAAAAAGACAAGTATAATCTTGTTTTTCAGTTTAGTTGTTCCAAAAGAAGAAGGAAAAATTGGCTTCCAGATGCTTCTATTTTCCACATACTTAAAAACCTCGGAATCTCTGATTCCAAGGCTCACTAAGGCCCTAGTAACCTGCTTTCAAGGGAGAAGAAAAAATAGAGAACAAACGTTAATTGGCAGTCAAATTAATTATCCTGCCGCAGTGATGAAAAAACCAAAATGCCGGAAGAGGTAACATTCATCACCTTGAGCTTCTCCTCCAATCCTGGCCCTGGCACACACCCCAAATCCAATGGCAAGTGGGGGCTGCCTGCTGCTTGTGGCTGCCTCCCATCCGTCAGTAGATCCAGAGTCATGCAATAACATGGAACTGTGGGAATGCTTCTGTAACTTACATAGATGAGCCACATGAGGAGGGAAACACATTATCCAGCCACTGTCCCCCAACATCACCCCTGCCAGCAAAATAACTTCACTCCTACTCCTATCGGGCCAGAGCTCACCATGACCTGAACCCTACCCACATCTCAGCTCTTCCCTTGCCTTATTTTCCTGCATCTCATCTCTCACGGGAAAAAGCATCCATTCTTTTTCCTTCCAATCTCCAGCCCCGCCCACTTCTAATGAGTCTCAGTCCTCCCTAGGGCAACTATATGAGATGTTCAGTGTGAGTGGCCATGGAATCCTCCTGAGCGCCCCTACTGCAGGCACTTGTAACCCCGTTCCCTGTATGCAGAATGCTTTAAAAGAGAATGAGCATGACAGGAGGCAAGGAGCAAATATGGGTAAAGCCCATGCCAAATTTCCAGGCTGGAGGAGAGCTGTGAGAGCCTACCGTAGTCGAAAACCCATTTTAAAAGGTTGAATTGGTTGATTGACTAATGGACAGATTCACTGACTTTATTCAAAAATTGTATAAGTTTGGCCAAGTGCTTATCACTGTGGGGTCGCCTCTGAAGGAGACAAAAAGCATAACACAAGTTTTTAGTCTTCAAAGGGGTTCCACTTAATATGGGAGAAAGGCTATACACACATATAGCTAAATGCCAAAAATAATAAAGACAACAGCTAATATAAATTGAACACTTATAAAATGCTGAGTGGTGAGGCTGGGCATGGTGGCTCATGCCTGTAATCCTAGCACTTTGGGAGGCCGAGGCGGGTGGATCACCTGAGGTCAGCAGTTCAAGACTAGCCTGGCCAACATAGTGAAACCCCATCTGTACTAAAAATACAAAAACTTAGCCAGGCGTGGTGGTGGTCACCTGTAGTCTCAGCTATTTGGGAGGCTGAGGCAGGAGAATCGCCTGAACCTGGGAGGCAGAGGTTGCAGTGAGCCAAGATCGTGCCACTGCACTCCAGCCTGGGTGACAAGAGCAAGACTCCATCTCAAAAATAAAAAATAAAATAAAATGCTGAGTGCTGCACTAAATATTGCTATGCAAAAGTAATATTTCATTTATTCATCAAACATCCTTATATGGTAGGTATCAACATGCACCCCATTTGCAGATGGGAAAACTGAGGCACAAGGTTTTTTTTTTTTTTTTTTTTTTTTTACTCAACCAAAATTCTATATATAATAGTCTAAACTGACAAGGACAATTTATAACAGCTCATTATACTTTTGTTTCTGATAGTAAAAAGGTAGAAATTATATAACTGTCCAAAATTAAATGAATGTTAAATTAACTATGACAGCCATACAACAGAATATTGTATAGCCATTACACTCATGTATTAAAAAAATAAAATTGTACAGAAAAATTTTTATCATAAATGCTAACTTAAAAAGAATAGAATACAAAATGTGTATTAGACAGAGAAAGAGGGAGGGACAGGGAGAGAAGGAGGAGGGACAGACAAAAGGAGGGAAGGAGGAAAAGAGATCAGAAGAGGCCGGACACGGTGGCTCACGCCTGTAATCCCAGCACTTTGGGAGGCTGAGGCGGGTGCATCACAAGGTCAGGAGTTCGAGACCAGCCTGGCCAAGATGGTGAAACACTGTCTCTACTAAAAATACAAAAATTCACCAGGCGCAGTGGCAGGCACCTGTAATCCCAGTTACTCAGTAGGCTGAGGCAGGAGAATCACTTGAACCTGGGAGGTGGAGGTTGCAGTGAACTGGGATTGTGCCACTGCACTCTAGCCTGGGTGACAGAGCAAGATTCTGTCTCAAAAGACAAACAAACAAAAAAAGAGATCAGAAGAAATATATTAAAATGCTAATAGAATGTCAAAACATTTCAATCTGTCCGTTTCAAATATGTGCAGCTAACTGCATGTCAATTAGAACTCTATGAAGTTGTTAAAAAATGTTAACAGAGCATTTCTGTGTGTTGGAATCATGTATGATTTTAATTTTGTTATTCTCTTTGTTATCAACATACTCTAACAGGATTATTCATTACTTTAATAATCACGGGAAATACATGGTAATTTTGAAAAGAGTTTATGAAAAGGAGCTCTGGGAAGTAATATTGGACAAAAAAATTCTGATTTAATCGCTATGGGGTGGGACTGCTGTATATATTCCCCAGGTGATTCTGACATGCAGTGGGGGGTAGGAACCACAGACGTACACAGAGCACCTGGCCCAGCAGCTGGTCTGTAGTTGGTATTTGATAAATGGTGGCCATCACCCTATCACCGTCATCACTGCTGTTGTTATGTTTTTCAGCATTATTGGCATATTTACATTCTCATATTAAGTGAGAAAAATTGCCTAGGTGGAGCAGATGGCTCAGGCATTGGCGGATTCATTGGAAACATCAAGGAGTAATCAGGTGTTGGAGCTGGTGATATTTTCCTGTCACAGACTCTGTCAGAGGCTTTCATTTTCCCAGGCCTGTGGGATTAGTAATGCAGAGCACTTCCAGACTATTAGTGTATAAAACTACAATGCAAAAACTTTTTACTAAAATTAACGATGCCAGGCCAGCCATAAAGAAATTCATCTCCCAAGTGACAAGCTCAGCAGAGCCGCACCAACTTCTGTAACAGATGTCTAGACAATTTGACTTTGAAATACATACCCTGAGCCTGAACAGCCTGAAGTTTCCCAGCCAGTGCCCAGCCAAAGTTCAAAACAAGAGACCGAGCAGGAATAGAGGATTTGAAGATTATAAATAAACTTATTCATAGGGAAAGCAGAAAGTATAGCAAGCTAAAAATTGATTGCCCAGAGAGGATGACTCATCAATGAGACTATAAAAGACCATCTTTCAGTGATCACACAGCAAGACAGTTCATTGTCCTTAAACATTAACTGCCTGTCACACCAGGCCTCCCACCAGCAGGCTGCAAAGCCCAGAACTGGCCTCGTTAAGCATTGTAGACATCCCCACCCAGCAAAGAAACAATCCATTTCTCCTCGATCTCTTTGAAGCCCCACATGCCAGTGAATATATCTGAAATCGGTGCCATAGATTCCTAGTGTGTCAGCCAGTTGAAAGGATTTGGCCGGGGTCAGTATGACCTGCCTGATAATTTTAAGACATTACACTTTTGATTAAGAATTTTAGGGCTAACAATCTCAACAGGTGAATGAGGTCAGGACAAGGGCAACCTGAGACAGTCTCCAACTGCAGAGGCACTGGGAAAGCCACTTTTCTTGCTTTCATTGTGTCTTTTGAAGGGTCAAAACAACACAGAACAATCCAGCCAGGTCATTTGTAGAACTCTGCTTTCCTGCTACCTGCTTCTGCAGCATAGTAGGTGGGTTTTCAGACACAAAATTTACCTCTAAGGCCTTGAGATTTACTACAATGACAAATCTCTAAATGGTATTGACATTCCAGGATATCATGAACAGTACATTATTATGAGGAAAATCAACAGAGATGGCACTCATACGACAAACATCTCCCAAGCCCTGGCTATGAAAAAATCACTGGAGTGGCTAGGTAAGTCAGACATCAACACTTTCATTAAAGATAAAGGCCTGGTGAGAGGTGATAGGGTGAGCTATGAGCCTAAGGAGATAGTTAGAAATGTCAAGGTCACACAGGAAGCACAGGTAAGTGGCTAAACTGTTATGATAAGGGAGAGGGGCCAGGCATGTTGGCTCACACCTGTAATCCCAGCACTTTGGGAGGCAGAGGTGGGTGGATCACCTGCGGTCAGGAGTTCAAGACCAGCCTGGCCAACAGGGTGAAACTCTGTCTCTACTAAAAATCCAAAAATTAGCCAGGCATGGTGTCGTGTGCCTGTAATCCCAGGTACTCAGGAGGCTGAGGCAGGAGAATCGCTTGAACCCGGGGGGCGGAGGTTACAGTTAGCCAAAATGGCACCATTGTACTCCAGCCTGGGCAACAAGAGCAAAACCCTGTCTCAAAAATAAAGATAAGAGAGAGATGACTTCCATTTGGTAGAGTGGGTAAGAAGAGACTTTAAGCAGTTGATGGTATAAGAGCTGGGCCTTCAGAGATTGATAAAATAGAGGTCATGCAGGGATATTGAGGCCTTGAACCACAAATAGGGTAGGGTCCTTTCAGAGAGCCTATACCAGCATGAGACCAGCAAAGCTTAAATGAGGATCAGAAGAATGCCTACTAAAAGCTAGTCAAAGATCATAAGTAAGTAGCCAAACTAGTCTGAAAACCACTAGGGAGGAGCTAAGTTTCAGAAAAAGTCACACAATATATGTACAAGTGATAGCAAGCATCAGTGTCCAATATACCTTCTGAGATACTGGCTGGCAAGAGCTGGTAAAGAAGGAAAGGGGATGGTCAAATATATTCCAGCAGACTATGATGTGCGCATTTTAAATGATGATATACATATGTATTTATCAACATGGAAAGGGTCCTCAATATATTAAGGGAAAAATAAAGAAGGTTAAAGAATGTTTTATACAAAATATCATCTATGTGTATAGCAAGATGAACCCTACTCCACTAACCCATGTACGCAATAAATACCTCATTTCTTCACAAGTTGGATCTAACTTTGAGCCTCCAATTTGGCAGAAAGTTTTATGTCAGTCAATAAGAGAGTGTCTTTCACATCCCTACAGCTGCACAGTAATTTCAGAACTTTAAATGGTACACACAAAACAAAGTATGACCTCTACTCTTCAGCCCATCATCCTCTCCACCAATCATCGTCCATGCCTGCATCCTCCTTGAAGTTCACCTGTGCCAAGCATGTAACAGGAAAACCCAAAATAGCAGTAGCTTAAACAACATGGGGATCTACCTCTCTCATAAAAAACAAGTCTGTAGGTGAGCAACCTAGAGCTGATATGACATCTTCTGAAAAGGACCTTCTCTTTCTACCCCACCACCCTAGAACATGGCTTTCACTCTCAAAGGCAGCTCATGGCCCAAGGGAGCTGCTTGAGCTTCACCATCGTATCCTCATTGCAGATCAAAAGGAAGACGACAGGCAGAAGAAAATTATTCCTTGAAGTCCCATACAAAATAACCTTTTCCTTATTATGTGGCTGCAAGGGAGTCTGGGAATTATCATCTTTATCCCAAGTAGGCATGTGCCCATCTAACATGAGGTTCTGTTACTAAGGATAAAGGAGCAATTAGATGTAGAGGTAAACAAGTAGCTCTCTCTGACACAGATGTATAAGGAGAGAAGAGAAGAGGAGTGACAGCAGATCCTTGATGGTCATCAACATTTGAGAGATAAGCAACAGACAAGGAACCCATGGAGGGACTGAGAAGATGCCATTATAGAAAGAGAAAACATTGTGGAAGATAAGGTGTCAAGAAGGGCAAGGGGGAAGGTTTTTAAGCTAGGAGAATGGCTAATAGCATAGGATAAAGCCAGAAAAAAATGATCATTAGAGATCATTCAATTGCCCAAAGAAATTAGACAATTGGAAAGCAAAACTTCGGGGACTATTTCTTTTGTTACACTCGTCCGGGTACTCAGGATCACCCTAAAATCAATAGTTACATACATTCCATCTATGGAATAGATGGCCCAAAGGGGCTATTCTGCCATATTAACATATCAGATGAGGCCTCCATGCCTACTTATGCTCACAGGCCATAGCTACACAATTCTGGTGCATTCTTCATGGCTTTACCTTAATTGCTCTTTGAATTCTCATGGTTTCAGGAGCACAAATACACTGATCTTCATAGAAGAGATGATTAGACCAGACTCAGGAAGAAAGCCAAGCACCTATTCATAGTGCAGCATAGTAAGAAAAATAACTAACATTTATTAAACATGTATTACATGCCAGGCACCGTGCTACCCTCTCAATGAATATTAGCTCTGTTTGTGTGTGCATGTGCACGTGTGCATGTGTGCCTATATAATTAATGTTTGTATGTAATTAATTATCAAAATGTTCTATGAGGCATGCTTCTCCAAGCTGTTTGATCTTGGCCTTCCCATGCCCCAGAACTGTGAGGGTTCTCTTCCTGGCTTGCAAATGCCTGTCTTCTGGTTATATCCACATGTGGCATTTCTTCGTTGCATGCACACAGAGTGAGATCCTACACCTCCACATTTTTTTATAAGGGCATTCATCCCATAATGAGGGGCCCACTCTTATGGTCTCATGGTCTCATCTAACCCTAATTGGACCCCAAAAGTCCCCACCTCCAAATACCATCATACTGCGGATTGAGGCTACAACATATGAATTTTAGAGCGACACAAACATTCATTCTAAAGCAGGCAGATATTCTTATCTTCATTTTACAGGTGAGAAATCAGAGGATAAGAGAGGTTAAATGCTTTGCCCAGAAGCAGAGGCCATTGATTCCCATGCCCATTGCTGCTTCTGCATACACTGCTGCCTCCATAGCAACAATACATTTTAGCAAATTTCTCATTATTTTTAGGTACAACTCCTTCTTCCATACTCCAGTTTTATCTGTCACCCTCTGGGCTATGATTAGTTGGAAACTAATTAGTGAGCTAGTGACAATGAGGGTTTACATAGAGCAGATCATTATTTTCTTCCCAGTGGAAAGCAATTCAGAGGGACTTGAAGGTCAGAGGTTCTCCAAATCCCCTGGATTCTTCAAGACATTTTGATAATATTATCTGGATGATAATAATAATGGCTAAACATCCATTAGACACTTATTTTCTACACATTTAACTTGTATTAATTCATTTAATCCCCACCTAATGACCTTGTAAGATAGATATTATTATCCCTATTTTGCAAGTAAGCAAAAGGGAAAACTGAGGTACAGAAAGGCTAAGGCTACTTTTGCAAAAACCAGTTAGTGAATACTAAAATTTAAATTTGACCCCAAGCAGAATGACTCTGGAGGCTGGATATTAACCACTCTGGTGCAATAATTTCTTTAATTAAGAAGGGAAGGTGGGAGAATGGGTTATTTGAAAGGGCAGCTTGTCTGAGCCTATCACCCCTCAACAAATCTCCACTAATGGATCAACTCCCGAAAATTCTTCTCAGGGGTTCTGCTTCTCTGCAAAGGTGAGGGACCATTAGATCTTCATCTTCCCGAACATAATGTGCAGAAAACCTCCCAGGGCCTTTGATATCCAGGCTCCCAAAAATGTAAGTAAGTGCAGGTGGCAGGGTCTAACTACCCAGTAACCCATGAACCATTAATTGGAGCTATTTTCAGCTTCCAGGGAGCAATTCCAACTGCAAGATTCTCTGTAATAAAGGCCTGATGAATCAGCTGGTATGGGAGAGGGGGCATATTGGAGAACTCAGTAGGTAAAAATAGCATTAAAATAATTCAAGCCAAGAAGAAACATGAATGATGAAGCAGTATGTCAGGACATCTTCAGTCAGTCAATCAACAGGCTTAACTGAGGCCCCAGCACTCCTGCCTAGAGGACAGGTGTTAGTAATGAGAAGGGATATAAAAGGGATAAAAGATACACATGGTCTCCTCCCTCCATGAACTAGTGATCCACAATAAACCTCAATGGTCCAGGGTAGTTGGCAGGAAAGATGTTTTGGTCAATAAAATATGCTAGTTAGTTTGGCATTGCCACATAGATCATTCAAGGATTGTTAATTTCCTAGAATTAGAATAAAACAAAATAGATGCCATATTTTTTAAAGAATCAAAAAGTGAATAAAAACATCAAGAAACCCGTGATCTGCTCTGGTATCTGTATCACCAGCCTTCCTTTTCAGATGTTCTCCCTTAATCCCATTCAACACTTCCTTTACCATCTCTTACTGATGAGCAAGAGCATCATTTTCTCTCCATGTCCAAGCCTGCCAAACCTTCTGACAGGAGACACTCTGCAGGTACTAAAATGTTAATACAGACAATGTGTTTTTACATTTAATGACGTTCAGACTCTTGAACAAAAGATATGCATTTCCATGGTGAATTTTGGTCATTTGTTAATTAAATAGGGAAGGTTTGGTGGAGCAGGTAGTACTAAGTTTTTCTTCATGTATCGGAACATTGTTTAAAAGGTTAAACCAAAAAATTGTAATACATTTTAAAATGAGTAGGAAGATTAGATCAAATAAAATATACAGATAATCAAAAACAAATACTTGTCCATTTTAGTTTCAACTTCCTCAATATCTAACTGCAAATAATGGAGCCAGGCTGGGTAGAGATCATTCCATATTTTTATAACTCCAACGTCTAGCACAACTCTTATAAACATTTGAGAAATGTTTGTTAAGCTGAACCAAAGATGGTAATTGTACAACTTATTCTACTTCTTATCTTTTGTTTTTAATTTAATGGAAGCAGACTTCTTAATGAGAACTGAAGGGCTCAGAAGCAAAGCAGCAGTAAAAAAAGAAAATAGAAATCAAGGAATCTAAATAATCCCCAAATTGGGCAATCGGTCCCTGAGATATAGAGAATTAACTATCATTCTGTTAACTATAATTACAGCCTTATTAAAACCAATAATCACTATTGAGCAAGAACATACAGAATATTATTTGAACTTGCCTTTTCATGAATCTCAACACATTGATTCCATAAAGCAGAAGATGTTATTGGTGTTGATGGTATTAAAAATAAGTAATATTGAAATATTACAATCTTTTTAAATGAAAATATATGCAAATTAATGAGGAGAAGGGCAGAAAAAAATAACTTCGAAATATGTAAAGTGCTCTGTACCTAAGAAAAGATTTAGATCAAATAACTTTTTCACTTTCACCAAAGATGGCAGATTGAACACATGCATTTAATTCTCCTCTTTCCTTTAAGCTCTATAAAATTACAATAAAGGACAATTTTAAGTTTGAGTAAATTCAAAATAACAATGGGAAAGAAGAGAATACTTTTATAAATTGGAAGTCCAGAAAATCAAGTAAGTTAGTTATATTGTTGACTAGGTCCTAAGTAAGCTGAATTTAAGTCAGTAGGAAAAGAACAAAACAAATCAATTTATACCACAAACTCCCAAAAGGCTCAGACAGTAGTAGTGCCATGTATCTTTGGATATAAGGGTGAAAATGAGGATAAAAATAGGATGCCTGGATGAAAAACTGTTTCAGAAAAAATAAGATGACACCTAAGATTTCTCTCCTTCACTCTATACAACTGGTGATTGCCCTTCCCCAGCTCTGGTAGAGGACTAAAGTTTTATTCTCTTGAGAATGTAAAATAGAGGACTTCTGGACCAGGAGACACCATGCTCGCTAAGGGAAAGGGTACTGTACTAAAATAAGGGAAATTAGGTGAATATATACATACCAATGTTAAGGCCCTCAGACTTTTTCCTCTGCTTGGTTGCCAGAATGCTCCCAGCCAGATACATATACAAACATAAACACAGACGCAGAGGACATAGGAAGACCTTTCTTCAGAAATCTGACTAGTCCAAGAGAACAGACCTAATAAAACTGATAACTGGTATCAAAGACTTCCCAAGTTAAGATCTGGGAGCCCAGCCAGATCTCCCTATACTGACGGCCAGAGCAGATAAGCTCCATCTGCTCATAGTTTCCAGTCTTCTCTACACCCTCACACTTAAATATAAGCAGACAGTCAAGAATTAACAGATATTTGAGGAATGCTCTGCATGAAAGACAAGAGACTATAATAAACAAAAAAGCAGGTTGGGTGCTATGAAGAAGAAGAAGAAAACTTCAAAAAAAGTTATCATTAACCATTAGAGAGATAAAAGAATATGTTGCCTCTGTAAAACAAGAAAGGTATTGTTCCACTTTTAAAACGAGCAATCAAAAACAAAAAAATAGCTCTTAGAAATTAAAAGTATAACAAAAATGAAAAATTCACAGACAGGATGCAAAGTAATTTTGAGGAAATGTTACAAAAGAGAGAAATACAACAGAGATGGAAAATAGGAAGAAAAATAAATAAAAATTTGTATATCAATCCAGGATTTTTAGCTTTCAAATAATAAGAATTCTAGAAAGAAAGGAGAGAGAAACAGAGGAGAGAAAATCAAAAATATAATTCAAGAAAATCCCTCAAGACTAAAAGACAGAATTTTCTAGACTGAAAGTATCCAGTAAAAGGGATAAAAATTATCACACATCCAGACATATATCATCATGAAAATTCTGGAAGACAAAGAGAAAATACTACAAGTCTTCAGAGAAGGGAAAATAAAACAATTTTCATACACAAGATCAAAAATCAGGCTGGGCACAGTGGCTCACACCTGTAATCCTAGCACTTTGAGAGGCTGAGGCAGGCAGATTGCCTGAGCTCAGGAGTTCGAGACCAGCCTGGGCAACATGGTGAAACCCCTGTCTCTATTAAAATACCAAAAATTAGCCAGGCATGGTAGCATGTGACTTTATTCCCAGCTACTCAAGAGGCTGAAGCATGAGAATCACTTGAACCCAGGAGGTGAAGGTTGCAGTGATCTAATATCCTGCCACTGCACTCCAGTCTCAGCAATGGAGCAAGACTCTTTCTAAAAAAATAAATAAATAAATAAATAAAAATAAAATAAATCAGTATGGCAGTGACTTCTTAACATCATCTCCTAGATGTAAAAGATAATGAAGGAATGCCATTAAAATACCTATGGGAAAAAAATTTCCAACCTAAAATTCTATACCCAGCCAAATTATCGATTCAGTGTGAAGACAGAATAAAGACATGTTCAGATATTCAACATTTCAAAACTTTTTATTCTCACATACCTTTTCTCAGGAATGTGCTGGAATATGAAATTAAATGAAAATTAAAGAGAAAAATAAGAATGGATGATAAACATAATCAAACGAAAGCCAGAGAATAGTGAAAGTGACAGGCAGCCTCAGCACGATGGTAAAGGGAGATGCAACATAACAGCTGTGCCTAAGGTCTAAAGAGAAAGCAGTACAGATCAGTGCAGACCCAAAATTCTAGGGGAGATTTTTTTCAAAAAAACAAAATTGGTAGATAGCCTAATATGTTTAAATGTATTGAGATAAGCTATGCACAACTGAGGAGGGCTTTGGGTTGAATCAGCAATTAATACATAGAAAAATAAGCAAATATATAAGTTTAAAACATATTATTAACTTTGAGAAAAACAAAATCTTATAAAGGGAGCAAAATTAATAATAGTATACTACCTGGCTCACTGAATTTACATTAACATAGGTTTAAGATTGTAAACACAGCAAGAGGAGAGAAGTTTCTACGTATCTTATATGTAGAAATAGTCATTACTTCCAGCATATGTGGTAGGTTAAATCCTTGTCTTACATGAAAGAAAGTTAGTAGCTAATGTCAAAAACTAAAAATTCAAGAAGTCACAGTACCAGCATTTTATTTAGAAACATGGAGGAGAAAAACAGTTGCCTCCTGGGAATGCAAAATATCAGGCTGTAAAGATGACTGGTCAGCTCTTTCTCATTACAAGCTATGTAACACTCTGACTCTTTAAACATGTATATGTATTACTTTGATACAATTTTAAACTTCACAAAAAAAGAATTTCCCAACTCTAAAAACTGTGCAAATTTAGAATGCTGTCACCTAATAAAAATAACAGTCAATTAGTTAGAATGAGCCACAAACTCTTCTGGTTTACATGCATTCACTTATTTAATGCAAAGCAACCCTATGACGTCGATACTTTTATCTCTTACCATTTTTAATCTTTTCGTCAGGAATTGAGGCTTAGAGAAACTAACTGGCAACATTCACTTAGTGAATAATAAAGCCAGGATTTCATGGAGTAGGGAACCCCAGAACCTACTCTTTCAAGTATTGTGTCTGGAGAATTTTAAGAAAATCTTTTCCCCTCCATAGGGTGATGCCCGCGAGACTCCTCCCATCTGGAACACTCTCCTCCATTCCACCTCACCAAATTAACTTCCATTCATCCTTCCATCAAGTCTTTCCTAACCTACAAGTCTAGGTTTGTCTTCTTTGTTGCATGTGCTTACAAAACTTGGTGGCCTCCTTCAGAGCATTTCATTACTACCATAGTCATATACTTCATATCTGTGATTAGTTATTTAGTATATGTTATCTCGCCAACTAGAATTAGTGTTCCATGAGGACAGGAATCACATCTGATTTCACTCAACACTATTGCCCTAACACCTATAAGAACAGATAATTGAATGAATAAACAAATTCATGAACAGACAATCTAAGTTCCTGATACATGGTTTAATACATTCTCTGAGAGCAACCAGACTACCCTTTGTGGTTCTTGTCATTCCTAAGAATCTAAGCTTCCAGCTTCCCCAGGGACACCAGATGAATCAAATCTTGGTAATACCAGCCAACACACTCTTTCAAAGATTCCCCTGCCTGCACAAATGATAAAAATAGTTTATTTGATTGTTTCTTTGTTTTGTTTTGTTTTCTTCTTTTTTTTTTTTGACAAGAATGAGACTTTAATCAGTTATAAGTAGAGTTTATAACACTAAGAGATAAAGGGTTGTTAACAAACACAATAAGAAGTGGACCTCTGATTGGGATGAGGCATTATCCTGTACACATCATATTGGTATTTTTGTGTATACTCAGTGCTAGAAATTTTGTTTTGTTTTCTAAGGAGGATGGGTTGTTAAGGTTTATCAAGAGCAGTGAAAGAGGTATTTGTATTCCCTCAGCCAGGATTTCCTTTCACCTTCCCATCATTCGAGATCTCTGCCTCTGAGAAAAGGGAGATACTAACGACTGAAAGAATACTAGGGGACAGAAGTCAGCATTCTGAACTCAAATCCTCTCTCAGAAGGTGGGAAATGATGAAGGACTGAATCACTTTTCAGCTGGATGCTTTATCATGTGCAGTTGACCCTTGAACAACACAGGTTTGAACTGCACAGGACCACTTAGACACAGATTTGTTCAATAAATACTGAAAAATTTTTGGAGATTTACCACCATTTGAGAAAACTTGCAGATGAATCTTGTAGCCTAGAAATATTTAAAAATTTTGAGAAAAAGTTAGGTATGTTATAAATTCATAAAATATATGTAGATATTAGTCTATCATTTACTACAATAAATATACATAAATCTATTATAAAAAGTTAAAATTTATCAAAACATATGCACACAAACACTTCAGACCATACATGGTGCCATTTGCAGTCAAGAGAAATTTAAACAAACATAAAGGTGTAGTATTAAATCATAACTGCATGAATGTAGTACAATTCATATTATTGCGACTATTTCCTAGCCACTTCTCTTGCTATTTTTTTTTTTTTTTGAGACGGAGTCTTGCCCTGTCACCCAGGCTGGAGTGCAGTGGCGTGATCTCAGCTCACTGCAACCTCTGTTCTCCTGGGTAAGGGATTCTCCTGCCCCAGCCTCCCAAGTAGCTGGGATTACAGGCACACACTGCCATGCCCAGCTAATTTTTTTGTATCTTTAATAGAGATGGGGTTTTACCATGTTGGCCAGGCTGGTCTCGAACTCCTGACCTCATGATCCACCCACCTAGGCCTCCCAAAGTGCTGGGATTACAGGTGTAAGCCACAGTGCCTGGCCTTCTCTTGCTATTGCACGAAGTAGTACCACTAGTAATGCTAGAAGTGCTCCCAAGAAGAAAAGTCATGACATTACGAGAAAAAGTTAAATTGCTTGATATGTACCATAGATTGAGGTCTGTAGCTGTGGTTGCTCACAAACTGGAGATAAATGAATCCAGTATAATGACTGATGTAAAAAACAAAAAGGAAATTTTTGACACCTTCACTGCAGCTATACCAGCACACATGAAAACCTTGCACTTTTAGCAACATACATTTTTATCTCATATTAAAAATTCAGCTTTTATATAATTGCAAGATTGCTAGAAGAAAGGCATGCCTGTGGACTCTAATATTATTTGAGAAGAAAATGAAGTCATTGTATTACAACTTAAAGCAGAAGGAAGATGAAGGATCTAAAGTTGGAGAATTTAACACCAGCAAAGGATGGTTTGATAATTTTTGAAAGAGGTTTGGCTTTAAAAATGTCAAGATAACAGCAGAAGCAGCTTCTGCTGAACGAGAGTCAGCAGACAAGTTCCCAGATGCCATTAAGAAAATCATTGAGGAGAAAGGATATTTGCCTGATCAGGTTTTTAATGCAGACAAAAGTGTTCTACTCTGGAAAAAAGAGAGAGAGAGAGAGAGAATCAAACACCAGGATTAAAGGCAGGAAGAGATTGGCTAACTCTACTGTTATGTGCAAATGCAGTTGAGTTTAAAACAGAAATGCCCTTATCTATAAAGCTGCTAACCCCTGAGACTTGAAAGGCAAAGATAAACACCAGCTTCTAGTCTTTGGTTGTACAAAAAGAAGGGCTATACAGTGAGAACCCTTTCTCTGGATAGGTTCCATCAATGCTTTGTTCCTGAAGTCAGGAAGTACCTTGCCAGTAAGGGACTGTTTTTTAACCTTCTTTTGATATTGGACAATGCCCCCAGCTACCCAGAACTCCATGAGTTTAACACTGAAAAAATGTGGTACACTTGCCCCCAAACACATCTCTAATTCAGGTTGGGGGCTCATAAGGACTTTAAGGCTCATTACACACAGTACTGCATGAAAATGATTCTTTTTTTTTCTTAAAAAAAAAATTTTTTTTACTATACTTAAAGTTCTGGGATACATGTGCAAAATGTGCAAGTTTGTTACATAGGTATACATGCGCTATGGTGGTCTGCTGCACCCATCAACCCATCATCTACATTAGGTATTTCTCCTAATGCTATCCCTCCCCTTGCCCATGACCCCATGACAGGACCCAGTGTGCGATGTTCCCCTCCCTGTGCCCATATGTTCTCATTGTTCAACTCCCACTTATGAGTGAGAACACGCAGTGTTTGGTTTTTTGTTCCTGTGTTAGTTTGCTGAGAATGATGGTTTCCAGTTTCATCCATGTCCCTGCAAAGGGCATTAACTCATTCTTTTTTTATGGCTGCATAGTATTCCATGGTGTATATGTGCCACATTTTCTTAATCCAGTCGATCATTGATGGGTATTTGACTTGGTTTGAAGTCTTTGCTATTGTGAATAGTGCTTCAGTAAACATACATGTGCTTGTGTCTTTATAGTAGAATGATTTATAATCCTTTGGGTATATACCCAGTAATGGGATTGCTGGGTCAAATGGTATTTCTGGTTCTAGATCCTTAAGGAATCGCCACACTGTCTTCCACAATGGTTGAACTAATTATACTCCCACCAACAGTGTAAAAGCGTTCCTATTTCTCCACATCCTCTCCAGCATCTGTTGTTTCCTGACTTTTTAATGATTGCCATTCTAACTGGTGTGAGATGGTATCTCATTGCGGTTTTGATTTGCTTTTCTCTGATGACCAGTGACGATGAGCATTTTTTCATGTGTCTGTTGGCTGCATAGATGTTCGTGTCTGTTCATACCCTTTGCCCACTTTTTGATGGGGTTGTTTGTTTTTTCTGGTAAATTTGTTTAAGTTCCTTGTATATTCTGGATAGTAGCCCTTTGTCAAATGGATAGATTGAAAAACTTTTCTCCCATTCTGTAGGTTGCCTGTTCACTCTGATGACAGTTTCTTTTGCTGTGCAGAAGCTTTTTAATTTAATTAGATCCCATTTGTCAATTTTGGCTTTTGCTGCAATTGCTTTTGGTGTTTTAGTTGTGAAGTCTTTGCCCATGCCTATGTACTGAATGATATTGCCTAGGTTTTCTTCTAGGGTTTTTATGGTTTTAGGTCTTACATTTAAATTTTAATCCATCTTGAGTTAATTTTTGTATAAGGTGTAAGGAAGGGGTCCAGTTTCAGTTTTCTGCATGTGGAAGAGAAACCTGAAAGAGAGAACACCATAAAAATCTGGAAAGATTCCAGGATTTTTGATGCCATTGTTGTTATAGGAAAAAAAAGTTAAATCCTTCAAGCTCAAAACCATAAATTTCTGCTGGACAAAACTATATACAGATGTTGTTCATTACTTCACAGGCCTTCTGACAGTGCCTATGAAGAAAATCATAAAAGAAACCGGAAATGGCAAAAAAAAAAGTGGGGGATAAAAGGTTTGAAGATATGGATGTTGGAGAAATTCAAGAGCAAATATACACTACACAAGAGAAATTAACAGAACAGGACTCGATGGAGATGAGTGTTTTTGAATCAGTGCCAGACAATGAGGAAAAAGACATAAAAGCAGTGCCAGAAAAGAAGATGACATCAGACAACCTGACAGAAGGGTTCTGATTATTCAAGACTGATTTTAACTTCTTGTACAACATGGACCTTTCTACGATACAGGCACTAAAACTAAAGCAAATGATTGAAGAACGATTAGTACCTTATAGAAATGTTTTTTAGAGAAATGAAAAAGCAAAAAGTCAGACAGAAATTATGGTGTATTTCCATAAAGTTACACAGAGTGTGCCTGCCTCTCCTGCCTCCCCTTCTACCTCCTCCACTTGTTTTGCCTCTGCCACTCCTGAAACAGCAAGACCAACGCTCCTCTTTGTCGTCCTCTTCAGCCTACTCAATGTGAAGATGATAAAAATAAAGACCTTTATTATGATCCACTTCCAGTTAATGAATAGTAAATATATTATCTTTCTTATAATTTTCTTAATAACATTTTCATTTATCTAGCACACTTTATTGTAAAAATACAGCATATAATACGTATAAAATACAAAATAGATAACATAATCAACTCTATGTCATTGTTAAGGTCAACAGTGCTTATTAGTAGTTAAGTTTTGGGGGGGACATCAAAAGTTAAACACAGATTTTAGACTGTGCAGGGGGTCAATGCCACTAATACCTGCATTGTTCCAGGGTCAACTGTATACAGAAATCATCATTACTTCTGACTACCCAATTTCTTGTGGCAAAAGAAAGAAACTCTTCCAAACTGGTTACTTAATGATAAACCAAGGAACAGAAATGATTATATAGCTAGAATTTTACTTTTTAAGCAATAGCAGTAATAGCATCCTATCTCTCCATACTTAAACATTTTTTTTCTCCTGAGGGCCTTCTCTGATCATCCTTGTAAGACAAAATTTATTCACATCTGTCTTTAGGTGATGGAATTTACACATATGAAGAAAGGCTAAGGTATCCAGACATGGGCAATGCTGCTGTTATTTGACTAATTAGAAAGAAAGACCCATTCTAACCACCATGTCATTTAGTTGCAGACAAGTGGTTTTCCTTGGATTAACACAAATTAGTTTCTCTTTATTTCTTAACTAGCTGGATATACATTTTTCCCTCTAACAGAAAAACTCTATTCCATACAATTTAATAAGCACTAAAAGATTCGATGACATCTCACTCATCAGTGTTTTCAAAGAGTCTGCATATGGATGTGGATGTTTTGTCTTCTGTCATGTCATCATTAATGGAACTCAAAGACAGTCCTTTGGATGATGCTTCTTTATTTCTTTAGGTCTGCTTTACAGCGTACCTAGACTGATGGGGAAAGATTCATCAAAGACGCCATGATTTCACATTTTTTTGCCCTGACTGTGTCCTTTCTCATCCCTTATCCTCCCAGACATCTAAGGCCCTGTGTGTCTAGCTGTACTTCTCTCCTCATTATCTGCTATTCCACTCTTGTCCATTGCCAGCTCAGGCTGCCCTTTGTTCTTTGGTTCTTTGCCTTTCATTCTCAGAGCCAAATATCAATACTGCTCACAATGTTCCAAGTGTTCCGAATCAAAAGTCACATTACCAATTCTTTCTGAATATGCTGTCCATTTTTAAAGTTTCTTTATTTATACTGACTTTTCACATGTAAGAAATATACACACATTTGTTTTCAGAGGCAGGTGCACTTTGATCCTCCTAGAGGTTGAAAAAAAAAATGCCTATGGGTGCTGTAAGTTCATATTTTATGGCACATAAAGACTTGACTTTCACTTCACTCCATCCTCATTTTAATCATTCATATTTAATGTTACATATACTTGACTCTTTGACTTTTTTAATCTCATATGCTGAGTGGTGCACAAATTAGTCCCATATTCCACTATCCATCGACTTTTTATTATTTATCGGCATTGACTGAGCTATCATTGTCATCTATTCATTAGTTTTTGAAAGATTTAAGCCTCTTCTCATGTATAATCTAGCTGTTATTTATCATATTCTGTCAGTAACTCCTCTTTCTCGTGGTATCTGCTTGCAGTAATAGATCATCTTCTGGTCTGAACTTCTCATGAATATAAGAATTGCTACTCTTTATCTACCAAAGTTAACCTCAACGGGACTCACTGCTTGGCTAGCTCAAACTCTGTCATCCTACTAACTAAGCAATGACATCTTATCACTAAACAGTCGTGATAACTGTCTAGTTTCTATAATTTCCACTGAAGAGAGCTACCAGGTGCCTCTCCAGAAACATTCTAGGAGAGCAGAACCAGCCCTTTAGGGAAACGAGATTTTATCTCATTTGGAAAAATCCTCAGCCCATTAAAGTTTTTGGCAGGACAGGTGCTACCTAGCAACCCAACCCCATTTCATGTGTTTCAAGGTTTCAGATAGAGAAGACTTGAAATAGTGGTTACATTGTGTGCCTTTCAGTGCTTCATTTTAAATCTCCTGGAAAGTCTGTCCTCTGGACTGAGAACTTACACACAGCAATAAGCATCATTCACCCTGACTTCTTAATAGCATCAGATGCAAAACAAATCTGGCTTGTGAATGGCAGGCTCAGTCCAGGACTGAACAGGAGCTACATAAAATCAGAGTATGCTCCATAGACACCAGCAATCGGTATGATGTTCTCGGATGAAGAGCGTGATACATTTCCAACAAGTGGCTTATTCCTATGCCATTTTATTATCTCTTGGCATATTTCCATATGAGTACCAAATTAGGCCTGGAGGAAGGAGATAAAGCAGAGCCAATGGATAAAGTAACCTCAGATTTAAAATGTCCACATATTCTTTAGTTTGAACCATGGCACACACAGAGAAGTTCCTATATTTGGCAAAAGAAGAAAATGTGAAAATAAGCAGAGGGGGAGGAGCAAATATCCATTTTAAGAAACAGCTAAGGCTCCGACTAGAACATAGATAGAATCCAGCCTAATTCTTTCCATATAGCCAGCCAGTGTTCAACAAACATTTGTAGCAATGGAGCCTTTTTTGAAAGCTGTATCGTTGTAGCCAGGGTTCACTTCAATGATAAGGAAAATAAGGCTCACAAGTGGATCCGCAGGGCAAGCTCATTGAGGAAGGAAACAAGCTTTGTATCCCCTCGGTGCTATGTAAAAGGCAGATGATCAACAAATAGGTATTGAACAAATGGACAAGTGAACAAATGAATACCCGAATCCTTCAGTGACCTCAGTCTTCCGGCACTGCCTGTACTAGACGATCAGGCTTAAAATGAAATGCTCCATTCCGATACTATTATAAAGTTTGAAATTTTCTATCATAAACTTAGATTTTATGCCTCAAGTTGAGAACGTTTTTTACTTGGATAATAGCACCTTCTCTGGCTTTTTCCTCCCTTACATAGACATTTTGGCCTGTATTTACCCTCTATGATGTAGCAGACACAGGTGTTGCTACAAATTTCATGTTGTACTGCACTGCAGGACTTACAGCATGTTCTATCATGGCACCACGTTTTGGCCTTAATAAAACACAGCACCACACAGCATGACATTCACTATAATCTAATTAAATACAATGCCAAGGGAAATACGTCACTGTGATGGTGAAACACACATGCTATTTCCTTCTCTTCTCCATGAAAGGGACAGCTAAGGCATAATTTAGGAAGAAGGTATTTAACACAGTGAGGTTCTGCAGCTTGCCAGCAAAACAAAAGGAAAAAAAAAAGAGGATGTAAGGGAGAGGACAGAGAGAGATATGAGGAGCAAGGGGAATCAGTAGTGTTTTAACTATTTTTTCCTACTTAAACCAAAATCTCAGAGAATTTCTGAACTTAAAGATTTGAAAGAAGCAGAAGTGTCTCTCAGCAATGAGTAAAAGGCAAAAGACCAAAAATAGAAATAAAAATAAATAAATAAATAAATAAAAGACTTGTTCTTACCCACATTACTGGCCTACTTCTAAAAGAATTGGTTTAAATAGTCCCCCGCAAAAGAGTGAAAATTTGTTTTGTTTCCATCTTAACAAAGAGTTAATGCAAGAACCATCACTGAGAGTCAGGATATCTGGGTTCCGGTCCTGCCTGCATTTTTAACGGACTGAAACCTAGGACATGTCAATTCGCATTTGAGGCCCTCAGTTATCTTATTTAACAGACGAGACATTGGTTTTAATTATCAATGCTAAGATTCCACCATTGATTTTACATAAGAATACCTACCATTTGCATTTCTGTCTTACCTACTCAATCTGAAATTTCTGTTAGGGTCAGTAAAAGCTATATCTTACAATGCAGGTATATGTAAGTGTAGGATAATAAACATAACATACAACAAGCACAAGTCCCCAATTTCCTCTCACTCTGCAGCCTAGAATACTTGTACAGATGAAGGAATACAGTACTTGCAAAGTTGATTTATTGATGGTCAAAGAGCAAGCTAGTGCTCTCCTTCTGGCAAACATCTCCAGTCTCTCTGAGGGGGTCTTGAAGTCCCTTTCTCAGCTTGTGGGGTAAAAAAACGC
Source organism: Hylobates moloch (assembly GCF_009828535.3). Lineage (NCBI taxonomy): Eukaryota > Metazoa > Chordata > Mammalia > Primates > Hylobatidae > Hylobates > Hylobates moloch. The sequence goes on along the minus strand of NW_026652290.1, from coordinate 71,407,788 downwards.
ATAAAAGAGAATGGCATCTTACTTCCATGAACCACCTTTAAAGAATCCTTCTCTCTGTCAGATACTAGAGACAAGCTCAGGCCTAGTTTCAGCCACCTTTTAACATGCCATGTGAGGGTGGGTATAACATCTCTTTTTAAAAAGGGGTCAATGGTCACCTACTGTCCTCAGCTTCGGGCTTCAGTTAAAAATCCCAAAACAACAGGACAAATCTCATTTAAAATCTGGTTAGAAACATCTAACATTTTAAACAGCCCAAAGATAGTTCTTTTTTTTTTTTTCATCAGATCCCGTCTTGTAAAAAAAAAAAAAAAGAAAGAAAAGAAAAGAAAACCTAGTCTTCCTTCCAATCTTTCACAACTCATTATGATGACACTATCCAACCTACCAGCTGCTCGAACCAGAAGTCTAGAACACAGCCTGCTTTTCTTCTTCCCTACTTCCAACCCAGCAGCAAGTCATGTTGGCTCCATGTCCTCCATTGCCAACCTAGATCCAAGGCACCGTCATCACTGAGATTCCTGCAAGAGCCCAACTGGTCCCTCAGCTTTCACTCTTGCCCCACTACGGTCCATCTACCACCCAGTGGCCAGAGTGATCTTCTAAACATGTAAAGTACATTATGCCACACTCTGGTTAAAGCATCCCAATGGCTTTCTAAACTACTCAAAATAAAATCCAAGAAGGGCTCCACATTACCAGGCCCACTGGTTGCACTATGCCATCTATTCACTGTCTTCCAATCAAACATTCATTTCCACCTCTGGGTCTTTGTATGCACTCTTCCCTCTCCCGGGAACACTCTACATTTAGATCTTTGACATTTAGGTTACAATTGAAATGCCCCCTCCTCCACGAGGCCCTCCCTCAACATCCACCCCATCCATGGGATCCCAACTATTCACTATCCCATGAACAGTTTTGTTCATAATCTGAAATGCTCTCATGCATTTATTTGCTTGAGCAAGGGCACCACTATATGCCTAAAGAGCAGGACCTGGCCATCGTTCTCACTCAATGGATTTTTTCCGAATGAATGAATTTTGTTCTTGGACTTAATGTGTGAAGCAGTTCTTCAATAAACCTATCTGTGGGTACAGTTAACAGGAATGAATCTTCAGAGAAAGTACCAAACTAATAAAAAGACTGTTGGCATCCTTTCTTGAGTCACTGTTTTAAATCAAATTTTTTACACAACATTTAAAGTGTTTAATTCCAAAAGGGCTTATTTCTGAATCAGTTCAAAGGTACTGGGGTGGAGGGGGGAGGGGGGTGAGATAATGATACATAAACCCTGACTTCATTCTTAAGATTTTATTAAATAAATGTGCCACCTAAACTAGAAGAGGGGAGCATTTTTCCAATTGCAAATTGGCAGAAACCTACAAAACTACATTAAAAGTAAATAAAATATCTAAGCAGTTTTTCATCTAAAACAGGACACTTTTGCGGGTGAAGAGGAGTGCTATTAATAAATATACAGTACTAAGACAACAGCATATACTCATGTTGTCACCCTAGTTGAGGGCCAGATAGGTAATTTCAAAAATGAGATTCAGTCGTTTATTTGGGCAAATTTTTTGTGTATTTTTTATGAAGAGTGTGTTGGATTGTAGATTGTTTTGAAGAGAAACTAGAAGGAATGAAAGGAGAGTGTACTATGAAAGAAATAAATAGGAAACAATTATTTAAAAAAATAGAGTACAATATACACTACTACATAATTAAAACAAACATTTTAGGCATATATTTTGGTGAAAGACAGGAGCACGAGAAAAAGAGAAGAGTGACTAGACAAGGGAAAGACAAATAAACAAAGAGAATGGCAGATGAGAGAGAGTCACAGAGATGCAGAGGAGCTGAAAAGAAGGGCGGGGTCACTAATAGACCCAAGAAGTTATCACAGGTTGGGTTTCTCACAAAGAAGATGGTGAGATGGGGACCGGCAACCTGTATGTTTACTAAAAAGAGCTCTTGGGATTAACACTTGTAGAAACATAGGAAAGGAGGCGGATTTGGGCAGAGGGAGAAGTTAAGCTTCAATGCAGGACCAACAAAGGCTTCTACCTACCCCTCAAGTAGTTCTGGAGCTGGGATGGCTTTTCTAGGTTGTCCTAAGTTGGAGCAAGGGAGCCAGGTCTTTGTACTCAGCTACTGGACAGAGGTCAGTAACTGAGTAAACATGATTTTGAGGGAGGCCGTTTTCTTCAGCTGAGCTCATCTCCAGACAGAGCTAAAAGCTCCAACCAGAGCTGAAAACTCCAGACAGAGCTTCTGTCCCCACAGAAGCCTAGTGTCTAGATAGGTCATTTTGGTTCTTCCTCTTTCTTTTTGTCTATATGTGTGAACTTCCACATATTTCTGTTCTTCCTTTCCATGCATATGAAGGAAGTATGTGTATACACCAGTTTCTCAACATTTATCCTGACATATGCTTTTGGGTTAAAATATCCTTGAGGGCATAACTTTCACATTTTCCTTACTGTTTTATCTCAGTATCTGCTAAAATAAAACAGACTCACATGGTAGATGTTCAATAAATCACTTTCCAGAGTCAAAATGGTATTCAATCTGACCTCCGGGGCTTGCTGCAATCCGGAGCCAATTGTACATGACCACGTCCTTCCTTGTGTTAATCTCTGGTGAAAGAATTGCCCAAATTTTTCTTAAATTTGTTGATACATTTTTATTTTGCCTAAATCATCATTCCTTTCCTCATGGCTACCTCTACAATGCCAAAAGCAATCTTCTCTCTATCTTGAATCTTATCGATGAGAACATACATAATTTTAACATTGTCATCATTGTCATCACTAAACTTCCTCCAAAGTTCTGAATATCCATGCTTAATTTGTCTACTTATCTTTCACATTTCCAAAACATCAAATAAGTTTAAAGTAGTTTAAAAAATGTCTACATGAGAATAATGTGAAAAGTTATCTGCCTGTATAATATTCTATCCTGTTCTTTCCCTAATAAACCTGCTACAACTGTATAGCAAGATCCATAGGGAAAAATCTGAGCCCGTTTGCAAATTGTCATATGAGGACTGCTCAACTGCAGAAGGAAACTGAGATTTTTAAGTATGTGGAGTAATTTTTAGAAGTCACCATTTTAAAACCCCTTTAAAATGCTTGAGATTTCATTTGCTAGGGGAAATCATCTTTAAACTGAAAACTGTCTAAAAAGAATTCTGTTTTAATTAAATATTATTTAATTCCTTTTACTTCACTTAAATTTACTGGATTTTTTAAATTTATAACTCAGTTTGCCAATTTTTAAAAAAATTTCAATAGCTTTTGGGGTACATGTAGTTTATGGTTACATTGATGAATTCTATAGTGGTGAATTCTGAACTTCTAGTGTACCCATTACCTGAGCAGTGTACACTGTACCCAATACGTAGTCTGTTATCACTCACCGCCTCCCAACCTCCCCCAACCCTGAGTTCCCAAAGTCCATTATATTACTCTGTGTGTCTAAGACATTTCATTCTTTTTTTATGGCTGAGTAGTATTCCATGGTCTGTATATATCACATTTTCTTTATCCACTTGATGGCCAGTGGACACTTAGGTTGCTTCCATATATTTGCAAATGTGAATTGTGCTGTTATAGACTTACATGTGCATGTATCTGTGTCTTTTTCATATACTGACTTATTTTCCTTTGGGTAGATACCCAATAGTGAGATTGCTGGATCAAATGGTAGATCTACTTTTAGTTCTTTAAGGAATCTACATACATACTATTCTCCATAGAGGTTGTACTAATTTACATTCCCACCAGCAGTGTAAGTGTTCCCTTCTGCCACATCCACACCAACATCTATTGTTTTTCCACTTTTTAATTCTAGTTTACCATTTTTTCTAAGGATTTTTAGATATTTGTGATAATTAATTAGATTTTTCAGTATCCTGTTAGAAGTTTTAGCTTCTCCCTTGACTCTTCTCCACTAGCTGAGAAAAGTTACTGGATGCCTTAGCAGCTTTGACAAAATAGGCTGACACCTTCAGAAAAACTTGAATGGGGACAAGCAGAACTCAATAATAATATCCTATCTATTTCTAATCATAAGAAAAGTAAAACTCTATATTACTATGTAAACAAATTTAAAGTAAGTTTTCTATCATGGATTATACTCCCAATGAGGCAGCATAATACAACCAGACAGACTGAGTTCAATGTGCTGACCAGCAGTGTGACTTGGGACAAGTGTCTTTGCTGCTCTGAGCCTTGATTTCCTCACCTATAAAATGACAGTCTCTACAGCCACCATGAGGATTCAATGGACACATAAGACAGTATCTTGTACAGAGTATGCAACTCAGAAAATAGCAGTTATTACTAACTTTTGTTTAGGGTAAATGCTTAAAATATATGAAATGTCAATTATGAACACACACAATGTAGTATATTTACATCCATGAATTGAACATCAAGTTTTGTTTAATGATGATGGATTCCAGATTCATAATTAGGCAAGCAAATGCAGTAATCCCCCTTTATCCAGCGTTTTACTTTCTGAGGTTTCAATTACCCATGTTCAACTGCAGTCCTAAAATAATAAATGGAAAATTCCAGATGTAAACAATTTGCATGGTTAAAATTGTGCTGTTCTGAGTAGCATAATAAAATCTCTCACCATCCTGTTCTGTCTTCCACCCCACCCTCCACCAGGCATGAATTATCCTTTGCCCAACCTATCCACACTGTATATGCTACCTGCCCATTGGCCACTTAGTAGCCATGCCAGTTATCAGACTGAAAATACATAGTCCATACTGTATATACAGGATTTAGTACTATACACAGTTTCAGGCATCCACTGGGGGTCTTGGACCATATTTTCTTCCAATAAGGGGGACCACTGTAATTAGGAAACACCTACTTCTTTTGTATATCATGTCTTGGGCTCGCCTCAAAGTTAAGTACAAGCCAGCCAATTATTTTTGATGCTCTTTATTTTTTTCTTTTTAAAAGAATTAAGAAATTCATTTTCTTTTACTCTTAACAAATATCAAACTGAGGACAGGCCATACACAACTGGTTGTAATTAGAAATACACATAATCATTCCATGATAAATCACTTTATTAATATGTTCAGGTGAGTCTTTCCATAGAGGAATATCCTCCACTAGCCATTTATCTTACATCTTTTTACTTTAGCATGCTACAAAGTACTAAAAATGCATACATTGCCCAGCAAATCCATGATGATAATATTTCTCTGGATACATGCTTTAAAATATCAGTAAATATTTTCTTTTTATTATTATTAATGAAGATATTTCTTTAATATCGACTTTGCTTTTTTTTTTTTTTTTTTTTTTTTTAAGACAGAGTATCACTCTGTTTCCCAGGCTGGAGTACAGTGCAACGATCCTGGCTCACTGCAACCTCCACCTCCCAGGTTCAAGCGATTCTTCTGCCTCAGCCTCCCAAGTTGCTGGGATTACAGGCGCACGCCACCACACCCACCTAATTTTTGTATTTTCAGTAAAGATAAGGTTTCATCCTGTTGGCCAGGCTGGTCTTGAGCTCCTGACTTCAGGTGATCCACCCGCCTTGGCCTCCCAAAGTGATGGGATTACAGGCATGAGCCACTGTGCCCGTCCCAACTTTACATTTTTGAGGCTTGTCACAGGCTTATCGACACTAACAACAAGATTAAGAAAAGCTTTGAACATCTGACCAGTCACTCACCTCACATAAGAATTATCTGGCAATTTATTAAGTTAAATTATTACTGAAGGCTTGCTGCATAGCTAAAGAACATCAGCTAATTAGGTTCCATGAGAAATGGGAAAGTTTGGGAAAAGTCTGAACTAAACACCAAGCAACTGAGCATCTATTAATCTGGCTGTTTTTCTATTTTTAATTAGAAATTGACTTCCACAGTCATTTTACATTAGTAACAGAGTAAAACAAGCGGGGAAGATTTGGAGTATTCAGACGTTTACCTAAAAACCTGATGTAATATGCTGTTTCTGCAAATGCAATATTAAGTGGAGCACTGAAGTAATTATCTGGATAATTAAAAATCTCATGATATGCTATCAAGGGGAAAGGGTGGGAAGTACAGAATGGAGACTCAAATTACCCATTTAAAAATCATTACCTCTATTTTAACCACTATTAGTTTCCAAATGGAATGCCTCATTTAGATGACAAGAATCCCCAAAACAAAGAAAATATTCCAATGTGATTATGTGATTATGTAATTGAAAAACAATTACTCATATCTATAAAAAGAGAGGAACTACGTCTATAGAATCACAAGTGAAACTTTGTCCAAATTATTTGTGTTTTCCCACAGTGGCAGCCTTGCCCAAATTCAAATGCAAGCTCAAATGAGAAGCAATAAAACGAGATTTTCAATGTGTTTGAAATTCTAGTAGACTGGCTTTCCCTCCCTTGCTCCCGCCAATGAGATCATAGCAGTTGTAAAAGATACACAAAAGTTAACTCCAAAAGACCACCGGAAATTGGCTTGAAAGGGGAAGTAAACTTGGAATCATTAATTCAGAGATCATTGACAACATCAAAGCATTTCATTTTAGCCATAATATCGAGATTTACTAAATCTTTTCCCCAACGTGAAAGCTGATAGAATATAAGCTAGAACTATTAATACAAGCCCAGACCTGACTTTCTACCTTCCTATTTAGTAGGCTTTGGCAGCAGCCTGTCTTCTCAGGACAAGAGGATAATGCCAGGTCTGGTCAGGACCAATCTAACCCGTAGGCTATCACCTCACATGCATATAAATTATTCTCTTTGAGGGAGTCTTACATCAAGCTTTCTTTTGACAATTTAACATGAAAAGCTGTGTCACACTGATTTGTCCCGGAGTTCACCACACTCTTTGAGCAGGTTGAATGAAGTAAAATAAACCCACCATCTGTTCCTGACACTTGTTTAATTTTGGAGGGAATCTAAAATTTGACTAACTCTGTAAAAGGAGCTGAGAAAACGTAAACAAAGCCTCTTAATTTAAAATTGACTAAACGCATGTTTTTCCTACTTTCAGACAATCTGCTGTCTTCCAGCTGTGCTTGCTCAATTCTGTATCATTCTGGGAGCCTGGTGTCACAGCAGTGAATAGGCAGGGTTCAGTGGAGATGAGACTGTGCCAACCTGGCCTCCTCTGCAGCATACAAATAAGTGCCCTTATGAAAGATTAATAATGCAGAGCACACCAAGGTAGACGGCTTGGCACAGCGCTGAATGCACATGAACAGAAGCAGCCAGGACTCACCAACCCAAATGTGTCTGCACAGTCTGACTGTCTACAAGTGTGCTTGGCCTCCTAATCGCCAGTCTCCTTTCCCGTCACCCTCAAGGGCTTCATGAATAAAGATGAAGGACAAGCACTTTCTGCTTCCCTTTAGTACCTCAGCAGGTGCACACTTAATAAACTTTTTTATCTCTTTGGGTACAAATGACCTCAGAGATTCTGCAAACCCAAAACTGTCATCATTTTTTCTCTTTCCATCTACAAAAATATGCCCAAGTTACTGAGGAAGAGGAGAAGGGAATGCATGGATGACAACAGTAAAAGAAACAAACTAATCTCAAATGCAGAATGTCCACACAGAAAATATCCACACACTGTGACAAATATGCCTTACTCCTTAGCAATCCATCTGCTACACTTACCAAAGAAAAGCCACCAAATTCAAAATGCTAAGAAGTGTTAGCATGTGATAAGGAGTCCCTAGTGTCTCCATGAAAGATGTACAAACATCCTTGGAAAGAGAAACGTGGATTGTATTAATTTGACGGTCATTTGAAAGGATGGCTGGCCCCAAACCCCAGGGCTGAATGCAACCTATGGAAGCTCTACAGGCAGCCATCAGAGAACACATCAAGAGAGAAAACTGACTTTACCGAGCTTTTTCACATAGGGATTTACAATCAGATTTCAACCTTCAACAGACCCACAATAGCATTACAATATAAAGCCACAAATGTGTGAGTGAGCCAGCCAGCAACTGAACACATTTTTAAAGTCACAATGATCTAAAAGTGGATTTGTTTTTACATGTGGCAGCTTCTTTCACTCCACAGTCAGTAACACCTAACTGGCATTTGCTAAATTTATGGAATGAATGGGTGAATTAACAGTGATAAATTATGGATCTTGCCACTGACAGAGTTTTGCTTCCCAAAATGTTCACTGCCTCTTTCTTTCAAGCAGTTGGAATGACTTCCTATGATGCATACACCAAAATTCATGGTAAACTATAAACAAGAGGGCAAAGCATGAAATTCAAGGGAAATACAAACTAAAGCAGAAAGACAAAGCAAGGCGAAGACAAAAATACAGATACATTGGATTCAGTCCATAAGGACCCATCGAGTTTCTTCCAAGTTTCCTGAGAGTCAAAAGAAAGAGAAAACTTTATTCAGCAACACATGCATGTGTGTTACCAGAGAGGATACAACATCACAGTTCCACAGAAAAAACAAGTTCTAAATTAGCACTGGTATTCAGAAAAATTTTATGTGTGGTTTTGTAAAGAGGATGCCTTGTCCTGATGTTACACAAATATGTCTGGACTATTCCTGCCTCCGACCTTTGTAGCTACTGTTCTGTTGCCTGGAATGTTCTGTTCCCTGTAATTCACACAACTCACTCCCTCACTGCCTCAAGTCTTAGCTCAAATGTCCTTGTTTCAATGGGACCTTTCCCGACAATCCCACTTAAAATTGCTAACCTCCTTTCTCATCCCTGCACTCCCGCCCCCTTTTTTCTGGTTTATTTTTCTGCATAGCATCTACCATCGTTTTAACATACCACATATTTATTTTGTTTATTGGCTTACCACCAGCTAGAATGTAGGTTCCCCCAGATCAGAATTTTCCTCTGTTTTGTTCACTGCTATATCCTAGGGCCTATACCAGTATCTGCAAGTTTATCGAATGAATGGATAAATGGACAATAGTCTAAACAATATTATTATGACAAATGCAATCGTTTCCCATGGTGAAGTAATTCCAGTGGATAAGATAATGTGATCCTGTTATATGAACATCTAGTGATGTGGCTTGATCCTAGGTCAGATGTAAACCACCTAGAATGACTCTTAATCATATCTGGTCACAGATTCCTTTGAGACGTAAGAAAGAGATAAACCTTCTGATATAGTTGCTATGGTTTGAATGTTTGTGTCTCCTCCAAAATTCATGTTGAAACTTAATCACCAGTATGATAGTAATAAGACGTGAGGCCGTCCCAAACACTGAAACTGCTAGCACCTTGATCTTTGACTTCCAGCCCCCAGAACTGTGATAAATAAGTTTCCATTATGTGTAAATTATCCAGTCACAGGTATTTTGTTATAGCAGAACACACAGACTAAAACAGCAGTGCTATACAATAAAAACATAATGTGAGTTGCATATCATGGTAAATTTTCAAGAAGCCATATTTAAAAAGCTAAATTAATATTAATACTATATTGTATATACCTAAGTTATTTCAACATGTAATCAGTATAAAATATTATTAAGGTGATATTTTATTCCCTTTTTGTAGTGAATCTTTGACATCTGGTGTCTATTGCATTCATATTAGATACATTTCAAGTGCTCAATAGCATACATAGGCCAGGTGCAGTGGCTCATACCTGTAATCCCAACACTATGGCAGGGCGAGGCAGGAAGATCACTTGAGACTGGGCAATTGAGGCTGCAGTGAGCTGATAGCACCACTGCACTCCAGCCTGGGTGCTAGAGCAAGATCCTGTCTCTCTCTCTTTCTCTCTCTCTCTCTCTCCCTATACATATATATACACACACACACACACATATATATGTATACACATATATGTGTGTATATGTAACATACATAGCTAGTGGATACTATATTGGATAGCACAGCTCTAACCAGACAAATTTCACATATATCCATACACAGAAAATTTCAAATATAATTTTGGGGGGCTCAGGCTCTGTGAAACCCACCTACGAATTCCTAAGGAATTCTAGACTCTAGTTAAGAGTCTTTAATGGGATTGAGAGAAAATAGCTACTGGAAATCAGTTATTCCACAAGAGAAACTCATTCATTCCTTTACACATTCATTGTTAATCCATGAACATGTACATTCTCATCCAGGTCCTTTACTTTGGCCCTGAGACACATGGTAATACATTTAATCCTGATACTTCAAATGAGAATAGTCATTTCTGACTTTCCTGTCCCAGGAACCTAGAAAATAATTCAGTAAACTCAGACAAGACACCAAACTTTCCAAAGGAGTCTGTTTTTTTCCCAACTCTCAATATAATTCTTCTTAGCCTCCTTGTAAAATGATGTGCCTGTAAGTCTATAATTGCTACATTACTTGTACTGTGCCTTATGGGAGAGAAAAAAGCCTAAAGTTTTATAGCTCCCAGTCCCCAACCAGCTATATGCCATAAAATGAAATGGGTCTCTCCAGTGCGTTGGACCAGACCTGGCCTTTCCAAAACAGCAAGGTGACCCATCCCTGGTCACCACCTGCACATTTGTTAAGACTCAGCTGAAATATTACTTTCTCTGTAATAAACCTTGGAACTCCTCAAAGTAGGACTGCAGACAAAACACAGGACACTCAGAAAACTTACATTTCAAATTTTTAAAAAACAATTTTTATCTGATTTTTCTATGCAATACTTGGGACATACTTTTATCAAAAAATTACTGTTAATCTAAAATTTAAATTTAACTTTATTTTTATTTGTTAAATCTGGTAACCCTACCACAAAGACAAATTTATTTTCCCCCCTCTTAAAGATATATGTAAATCTACAGTCCTTTAAGCAAAACCTTGAAGCCAGAAAGCTGCTCCCATCCTCATTACAACTAGATCAGCGAGGAATTTCTGTCTAGGTGGGGCTGGCTGTGAGGACACGCAGCATCATCAAAGAGGAGTGGTGAGAGAGGTCCACATCTAGTGGCGGTGGCAGTGAAAGTGACAGTGTTGGCAGCAGGCCATCTGGAAGGGCCAATGGTTCCATTGGCTAAAGTTGCAGTTGTCATCAGGACAAACCTACTCTTGGCTGAAGCTGTGTACCTGTGAGCACTGACCAAAGACAGCCCAAGCTAGCAACACATTCCTGGTCAATCCTGACACTGTATGTATGCAGCAAGGAGATACAAAATGACCCAGCAGAAAGTAAAAGCAAGGCAGATTTGAAAACAGCCTTAACTTTGATCATGCTCTAATATGCACACATACACACACACACGCACATGCACACTCACTCCAGCAGATGACAGAAGGCTTTTTTTCTTTAAAAATAGACATTTATTTTCTTACAGCTCTGGAGGCTAGAAGTCTGAGATGAAGGTGTCAGCAGGAGTGGTTTCTTCTGAGGCCTCTCTCCTTGGCTTGTACGTGTCTTCACATGGTTGTTACTCAGTGTCTCGGGTCACAGTCTTAGTATAAATTCCGTTCTATCAGTGGCTAGCCACTAAGCTATGCATGGAGACACACACGACCCCTAGGAAGCCATGCTTAAAAATAAAAATGAGAACTTAAAAAAAATGAACAAAAACATCAGTGGCTACACACAGTGGGGAAGACAAGTTTTTCAAAGCCCAGGCAATTATTAAACCAACAGCAACACAACTTTAGGGGACATGAGAGAGCAGGAAATCAGAATTTATAATTGTTACCACATGTTACCTAAAATGTCCAGTTTTCAACAAAAAATTATGAGACATACAATGATATGGCCAAGTGCAACCTATACTCAGAGAAAAAAGTAATCAATAGAAACTGTCTCTGAATATCTCCAGATGTTGGATTTAGTAGACAAAGACAGCAAAGCAGCTATTATAAATATGTTAAATGAACGAAAGGAAGCATATTTAAGGAATTAAAGTTTTTTGTGTTCACAAACACTAAGGTCTATATATATATAAGAATTCTACAGGTCTTCTGACTTTCCATGCAGTTGTCAGTGCCTGACTGACAGAGGTAAGTTTCCTGGGTATGCTATAATTTACCCAGGACAATTGCAGTAAGACCAGAGATTGGTTCCTTTGCTTCTGTTTTGTTTTGTTTTGCTTTGCTTTTCCTTTTGCAGTGAGACCAGAAATTGGCTTCTTTGCTTGTTTTATGTATCTCATTGCGTCTTATATCAGTACAGTATCAGTAAATACTAGTACAAATAGCAAACTTTTTATGTAGCACACCTGTTAGGCTTCAGTGTGACTTGCCTTCCTTTCCAGCAGCAGCCTTGCAAATGGTTTTGGTAAAGGCACTCTGTGGGCAAATTACCAGTTTTTTCCATTTATTTGCTGTGTGACTTTGAGCAAGTTTCCTAACCTCTCTGAATTTTCTCATGTATAACACAGGGTTTTTAAAAAAACTCTACCTTGTGAAGTTCTCATGTGTTAATTTAATAACTATCTTATGGGCACCTACTATGGTCCAGGCATTACGTAGGTGCTAGGGAAAGAGGGATGTACAGGACAAATAAGATACCTAGCTTTCATTCTATTGAAATGGGGGTGGGGTGGGGGGTACAGACAGTAGAGAAGGAAAGAGATAACTAATTCAGTAAGATATTTTTAGTGAGTGATGACTGTTATAAAGAAATTAAACTACCTATTGTTTAAAAATAAAACAATAAGAGAAAATCTCAATAAAGAGACAATTTTTTAAGAACTAAATGAAAATTTAGCAGTTGAAAAGTATAACAACTGAAATAAAAAACTGACTAGAATACCTCAATGGTATGTTAGTGACTGAAAATAAATCAATAGAAATGATCTAATCTGAAGAGCAGAGAAAAAAAGATTAAAGAAAAATGAATAGAGCTTTCAACACCTGTAGGAAAATATCAAGTATATCAGCATACATTTAATGGGAATCTCAGGAAGAAAGGAAAGAGAAAGGGGCAGAAAAATATTTTTAGAAATTTTGTGGGAAATTTTTTTTTTAAGAAATGTATCTACACATTTGAGGATCTAAACCAATCTCAAGTAGGATAAATTTAGATGCCTACACCTATCTCATCATACTCAAATCATTGAAAGCCAAAAAGAGAGAAAAATAATTCATTTAAATAGAAAGACAAAAATAATTCATCGTGTACAAGGGACCATTAATATGAGCTGACTTCTCATCTGAAACAACGGGAGCCAAAAACAGGGGAATAGTCCATATGCTGAAGAAAAGAAAAAATTGTCAACTGAGGATTCCATACTCAGCAAAACTATCTCAAAAATGGAGGCAAGATAAAGACATTCCCAAGAAACAAACACAGAAAAGTTATTGCTAGAAACCTGCCTTACCAGACATTCTAAAGTTCTTCATCCTGATAGAAAATGACACCAAACAATAACTTAAATCCATAAGAAGAAATGAAGTGCCTTGAATATGGTAAATATATGAGTTAACATGAAAGATTATTAATATATTTTCCTCATTTCTTTGTTTAAATTCCTTGACAAAATATGTGATTTTTATTCTAAAAAGAATTATAACATTGTATGGTTCAATTCATAACATACAGAGATGTAATAAATGTAACAATAACAGTATGAAGTAATGGGAAAAAAATGGAGCTATACTGAAGCAAGGTTTTGTTTTGTTTTTCCTTTTTTTTTTTTTGAGACAGGATCTCATTCTGTCATTCAGGCTGGGGTACAGTGACACAAAGATGGCTCATTGCAGACTCAGCCTCCTGGGCTCAAGTGATCCTCCTGACTCAGCCTCCCGTGTAGCTGGGACCACAGGTGTGCACCACCACACCCAACTAATTTTTAAATTTTTTGTAGTGATGGAATATCACTTTGTTGCCCAGGTTGGTCTCAAATTGTGGGCTCAAGCAATCTTCCTGCCTCAGCCTTGTGAAGTGTCAAGATTAAAGCCATGAGCCACCATACCCAAGGTTTTTATTTTATTTTTTTTTACTAAATATGCTGATTTTACTAAGTATTCTGTCATACACTGGCAACCTCTTTAACATCTAGAGACTAAATGTCACAAAATTAGGACTCATTTGTCCATTATATACACTATATACAGAGCAAAACAAAATGCATGAAACATACAGAAAAATGGTGTCTGAAAATGTCCAATTATGAACACACTAGCATATTACTTTTGGCAATTTCTTCTCTCCCACCTCCTCTGAACCATTGAACAAGTATAGACAGTACTATACTGCTCACAAAGGTGGCTTCACAATTCAGTTTCCGAAAGACAACATTTCCCATGAATTTTAGCAAAAATATATTTACAAAGTGGTATTTTACTACCTCTACACATCTAGACAGACTAGATGTTTCAAGTAAGGAGTTAATTCGACCACTTCACACAGCAGTCTTGAATAAACTGCAAACATGTAACAACAGTTATAATTTGAAAAAGTCTTCAAAATATGAACATTCTGGTCTAGAACCCTTCCTATCTTCATCAACCCAGTGGGCAAGAATGCTCACATTTTCAGAAGACAATCTTTCCTATGACTTTTAAAACAAAATGTACAAAATATATTAGTTTACTAACTACTTTGGACATACACTGGCAACCTCTTTAACATCTACAAGCACTGGATTTGTAGATTAGGTTTCATTTGTCCTATATGTACACTATAGACACAGGTAAGTAAAACAAGTCAGGGACATCCACCCCACCGATGATGCTGGGTTCCTGCGCCTTGGGAGGAGGCTCTGCATGGGGCAATGTCGCCAGGGTCTGCCCCATATCAGGGTGACTGCTGAGCCTGATGCTCCCAACGGTCAAGCCTAGGGTCTCCAAACCACTCCCAGAGGCACCACATGAAGTAGGGCTATGAGCCAAGTGAGGAGGAGCCCAGGACCACCACTGAGCACCAGGGCCATGAAAAGAACTTGTGGCAATGTCACCCCTGCCCTGGATGCCAGCCCAGGGCCAGGAAGGACCTGGAGCCCCTGCCCCAGGCTGCAAGGAGGCATGGCCAGGGCTGCACACTCCACGAAGCCTACAGGAGCCAGGGACAAGCAGAAGCCCTGGCCCTTCAGAGTTGGCAGGGCAGGAGCTCCCTAGGTGCAGCTGCAGCCAACCTGACATGGCTGTGGACGCAGGCATCTCTGCCTTCTCAGGGCCCAGCAAGCACCCCCTTCCCCCTGCAGGCTCAAGTGTGCCTGCTCCTGCTGCCTGGCTTCTCCTCATTGTTGGCACCCACTCCAATCTTGGAGCAAGGGCAGGGCCAAGCCCAGGCACTGTCACAGCCTGGCTGGGGTACAAATACTCAGGGCAGTACTGACATACAAGCCCGCTGCCACCTCAGCCCCCTCCAGACTTTGGGTGCCCACAAGCATGGGAGGGAGGCCAAGGGGACAGTGAGGACAGTCCAGCACTGGCCTGCAGGTGCCCCTTGGCACGAACAGCCTGGGCACCATGAACAGCAGCAGGAGGCAGACAGGCTCCTGGGCAGAAGGGGGAGGGTCCCCAGTGAAGCCCAACTTTCAAGCCGGAGAGGGCCTGAAGCCTGGGGGCTGGGCCACTGGTCCCACAGCCCAGCGGGGGAACTTGTGGTGCTTTTTTCTGAGCCCATCTATGGTCACCCATAAGCCAATCAGTACACATTTCCTCTCCTCTGTGGCCCATAAAAACCCCAGACTCAGCCAGACTCAAAGAGGACAGAGAGACGATGGGGAGATGATGGGATGACCAGCTGCAAAGAGGAACCACCCTCTCTGCTGAGAGCTGGACACTCATCAGGATGACCTGCCTAGCAGAGAGGAGCTACCCTCTCTGCTGAGAGCTGAAGAGACAATGGGCTGACCAGCTGCATAAAGGAGCTGCCCTTTCTGCTGAGAGCTGAACACTCTTTGGGACACCCTGGCTATGGAGAGGAGCTGCCTACTGCGTGCGGGTTTCCTCTGAGCTGTTCTATTGCTCAATAAAGCTCCTCTTCATCTTGCTCACCTCCTCTTATCTGCACACCTCATTCTTCCTGGTCGCAGGACAAGAACTTGGGACCTCCTGAATGGTAAGGCTAAAAGAGCTATAACAAAAACAGAGCTGAAATATGCCCCTTGCTCACCACATTGTGGGTAAAGAGAAGGAGAAAAGAGCTGCGGCCCTTCAGGGAGCCCAGACCTGGGAGTTCCCCAAGCCAGGGCTGTGACTCCCTCTTTGGGACCTGTGGTTCCTGGCATCTCCAATCTTCTGGGCACTACCACATTCCCCAGTGCCAGCCAGGGAAGCAGCTTGTAGTGCACCTGGTCCAGCCACAGCCTCTCAGAGAACCAGCACCCAGGCCGCATCTGGAGCTGCCCACCCTGTGGCAGCAGCGGGTGTGCCTGTGTGACCCCACACTCACTCACACACCCCTCACCACTCCATGACTGACCTGCAGTCTCCCTTGGAGGCATGAGATCCAGGCTGGTAGTATGAGCTGAGCACAGCCTGCTAGGCCAAGTGGGCGGAACAAGCCCAGTGGGCCCAAGCAAAACTCAGGCAAAGACACAACTAGCCACAGAGTTTCCCAGCCTGAAAAGCGACACCCCAAAGATCTCATAACAACACATCTCATCCATTGAAACAGAGCAGTCACTTGGGACCCAGATTGGCACAGCTCTACAGCCTAAAGAGGTAACCAAACCTGCCCGTGTCCATAGACCTCCTTCCCAGGCCCTCCACACCCTAATGGCATTTGCCGCATTTGGGTGGTCACCATGCTTCCCAGCCTGCCATTCCCACTGCCTTCAAAAAATGCTGCATCCTGGAAGCTCGATGGGGGTTTCATGTAGGCCCGGCAGGGTTGAGCTGGGATACCCAGCAACGACCAGTGGGGTCCAGGCTTAGAGAGGCCACCACCATTAGTCACCAAGGTGAGGTAGGGAAGAGAGGTTCACCACTGCTTCAAGGCCTGGGCCTGGCCAATGGGTAGCCACAGCAAAGGTCCTGGGTGTCTGCAGGACAGAGGGTGCAGCCTATGCCGGGCACCCCCAGCTCACCTGCTACCCAGAGGGCCCTGGAGGACCACGCTGTGCTCCGCATCTCACCATGCTCTCTGCTGGACTGGAGCTCAAGGTTTTTATTTTTTACCAAAATTAAGTCAGTATTATTCTAAATTTGATTGTGAAGAATTAGAAAGTATATTGTAATTCCTAGAGCAACCACTAAAAATATATATATATGTATATGACTACATATATGCATCCATGTTAAATAAATCTACCATGAGATCTAATTGACACACTAAATTACTGAACATAAAAGACAGCTGTAAACAGGAACAGAAAAACAAAAAATACATTAGACACAGAAAACAAAGAAAAATGTCAAATGTAAATCTGATCATATCAATAATTACACTAAAAAAGAACGTACTAAATTATTTAATTAAAAGGCAAAAATTGCCTGACTGATTAAAAAAGCAAGAAGCAACTACAAGTTGAGCATGCCCTATCTGAAATGCTGGGGCCAGAAGTGTTTCGGATTTCTGATTTTTTCCAATTTGGGGATATTTGCACTATTTACCAGTTGAGCATTCCAAATGAAAAATTAGAAATAAAAAATACTCCAATGAGCATTTCCTTTAAGCATCATGTTTGCACTCAAACAGTTTCAGATTTTAGAGCATTATGGATTTCAGATTTTCACATTTGGGGTGCTCAACCTGTATATACTATCTATAAGACAGATACCACACATTCAAAGACATATATAGGTTGATAACAAAAGGATAAGAAAAGATGAACCACTATTACAAACAGTATATATAAGATAGCTGAGTGGCTATATTATTATCAGACAAAATAGATTTTTAAGAAATATTATGGATAAAATGGTGAAAGCATATAACTTATAATAAATGTTTACACACCTAACAACAGAATCTCAATATATATGAAGCAAAATCTGAAAAACCAAAAGAAAAATGACAACAATAATAGTTAGAGATTGTCATATCCCATTCTCCATAGTTCAGAGAACAAATGAAAATTCATCAAGTATATAGAGACTTAGACAATACTATTTACAAACTTAGCCTAAGTGATATGTAGAATGTTCTACCCAATGACTGCATAATATACATTCTTTTCAAGCATATATGAGACATTCTTCAGGGTCTACCATATGCTAGATTATAAAATAAGTTTTAATAAATTTAACATGAATAAAATCATAAAATATTTTCTGACTACAATAGAATTAAATATGAAATTCCCAAATATTTGGAAATTAAACAACATACTCCTAAATAATCTATGGGTCAAAAAATAAATTACAAAAAGAATTAGAGAAGAATTTGAAGCAAGTGAAACTGCAGAAATTTATGGGCTGCAGTACTAAAACAATGCTTAGAGAGACCTTTATAGATTTAAAAGCCTTTATCAGAAAAGAAAAAAAGGCCTTAAATCTGTAAACTTAGCTTTTCTCTTAAGACACTGAAATAAAAATAACAAACCTAAAGCAAGCAAAAGAAAGTAAATATAAAGACTAGAGCAGATATCAACAAAATAGAAAACAAATTATATAGGGAAAAAAATCTATGAAACAAATAGTTCTTTGAATAAAACAACAAAATTGACAAATCTTTAGACAGAATGACTATAGTGAACCGAAGGGTGTCCCCCAAAAAGCCATGTCTGTAACCTAATCCCTGAGGTCTGTGGATATTACCTGATACAGCAAAAGACTGAATATTACCATCTGAAGCAAATGAGGTAATCAAGTTAATAACCTTGAAGGAAGGAGAGTATCTTGAATTACACAGGTGGGCCCTAAATGCAATAACATGTATCCTTACAAGAGAGAATAAGTGGGAGCATTAAGACAGAAGAAGAAGATAAGGCAATGTGACCATGAAGGCAGAGATTGGAATGGTGGGGCCACGAGCCAAGGGATGCCTGGAGCCACTAGAAGCTGGAAGGCTAAGGAATGGTTTCTCTCTTAGAGCCTTCAGAGGGTTCATGGCTTTGCCAACACCTTAACTTTGGACTTCTGGCATCCAGAACTCTGAGAGAATAAATTTCTGCTATTTTAAGCCATCCAGTTTGTGAGAATTAGTTTCAGGAACCACAGGAAACTAATACACTGACCAAGGGGGGGTAAAAAAGAAAGATAAATTACCAGAACCAGAAATATTAAAAAGGAGCATTACTACCAATCTTACTGAAACCCAGGCTTAAATCATGTTCATCATGATTGGATCAAGGAGATCTATTGCTACTCTAACAGGATCTGCTGGCTGAAAAAAAATCACATCTTCTCTGGAAGAATAACACATCTGCAACATTACCTACAAATTTTGATACACAAAGCCTGACATTAAACGGAAACTTAACAGGCATGGCAAGAAAAAAGACCAAATAAGAATAAAATGCTAAAATACAAAAGGAGCAGACCCAGCAGCAATCCAAATATTGGAGTTAGATATTGAAATAACTGTTTAATAGTTTGTGAAAATAGATTGGGATGTAGAGATATTACCAGTGTATTAGGCCATTCTCACATTACTGTAAAGAAATACCGAGACTGGGTAATTTATAAAGAGAAGAGGATAATTGGCTCACAGTTTTGTAGACTATACAGGAAGAAAGGCACCAGCATCTGCATGGCTTCTGGTGAGGGTCTCAGGAAGCTCACAATCATAGCGCATCATGAAGGGGGCGCAAACGTCTCACATGGTGGAAGTAGGGGCAAGAGAGAGATGGGGAGAGGGATGTGCCACACACTTTTAAACAACGAGATTCTGCAAGAACTCACTCACTATCGAGAGGACAGCAGCAAGGCATGAGGGATCCACTCCCAATACCCAAGCACTTCCCACCAGGTCCCACCTCCAACAATGGGGATTACATATCAACATGAGATTTAAGGGGACAAATATTTAAGCCATGTCAACTATTGAACTGGAATCTATTCTAAAAAGCATCCATAATTTATAAACCTTCCACAAAGAAAAAGCCCAGAGACTTTCACCAGTGAATTCTTCCAAATAATTAAGGAAGAAATAATGCCAATATTACACAGGCTTTTCTAGAGAATATAAAAAGAAAGAACATTTCCCAATTCCTTTTACGAGACTAACATAACATTGACAGCAAAACTTGACAAGGACATTAAAAGAAAAAAGACAAGCCTATCTCTTTTATGAATATAGATCAAATACTCTAAATAAATGGAATTTAGCAATATATGAAAAAGGTAGTTCATCACAATCAAACTGAGTTCATTCTAGGAATTTAAGGTTGGTTTAATGTTTGAAAATTAATGTAACTTACTACATTCACAGAATAAAGAAAAAAACTCATATTTTCATTCCAACAGATACAGAAAAATATCTGATAAGATTCAACATCCATTTGTGATTTTTTAGATGTCGGCAAAATTAGAAAGAAATTTCCTTAATTTAATGAAGTGTATATTTTTTAAATGTATGACAAACACTATATTTAACAACAAAATATTAAAAGCTTTACCCCTGAGATCTGGAATATAACAAGACTGCCAGCCATCACCACTTTAATTCAACCTTGAGCTAACCAATGGAACAAAACAAGAAAAAGAAATAAATGATATAAGAAATGGAAAGGAAAAAATGAAATTGTCAGTATTCACAGACGACATGTAGATATCTAGAAGAATACATATATGACTTATTAGAATTAATAAGTGAATTTAGCAAAGTTGCTGATACAAAGTCCAAAAAAAAGTATTTTTATGTACAGTCACCCCCCGCCTTCCTTCCTGCTTTATCCATAGAGAATACATTCCAAGCCCCACAGTAGATGCCTGAAACATGGATAGTATTGAACCCTATATGTGGTATGTTTTCTCCTATACCTACATACCTATGATAAACTTAACCTTGTCACTTAAAGGAGGTACTTTATGGCTTCTCTTTGGTATATCTGAATTACCAGCATTACTACTCTTACACTTTGGGAACATTATTAAATAAAATAAGGGTTACTCAAACATATCAACTGTTGTGATACTGCAACAGTCAATCTGATAAGCAAGACAGCCACTAAGTGATTAAATGGTCAGGTAGCATAGACAGTGTAGACATGCTGGACAAGAGGATGAGTCACATCCCAGGGCGGACAGAGCAGGTTGGCACAAAATTTCATCACTCAGAATGACACAGTTTAAAAGTTATAAATTGTTTATTTCTGGAATTTTCCATTTAATATTTTTGGACCACAGTTGACTACGGGTAACTGAAACCCAAGAAATCAAAAACACAGGTAAGAAAAGATTACTGTACCTACCAGCCAAAAAGAATTTGAAAGTAAAACTTTTTAACATGATATAATTTTTAAATAATATTTTTATTTAAAAAATTAATACCATGAAATTAGTCTAATGAAAGATGTAAAAAATTCAATACAGAAAGCAAGAAAACATTACTGAGAGAAAATAAAAACTTAGATGGGAAAGGAAATTTTATGATTAAATAATGGAAGACTCAACATTGCAAAGGCATCATTTCTCCCTTATATTGATCTATAGATTCCATGCACTCACAATCAAAAACCTTTGCTGAAATTTTTCAGTGAAAAATGACAAGATGATTCAAATGGTTTCTGGTAAATGAGACTTTTTTTTTTTTTTTTTTTTTTTTTGAGACAGGGTCTCACTCTGTGGCCCAGGCTGAAGTGCAGTGGCACAATCTTGGCTCACTATAGCCTTGACATCCTGGGCTCAAGCAACCTTCCCACCTCAGCCTCCAGAGTAGTTGGGACTACAGGCACACGTCACCACTCTTCTAATTTTTGTATTTTTAGTGGAGACAGGGTTTCACCATGTTGCCCAGGCTGGTCTCGAACTCCTGGACTCAAGCGATCCACTCACCTCGGCATCCCAAAGCGCTGGGATTACAGGCATGAGCCACTGCACCTGGCCGATATCCCTATTTTTAAAAATGAATCTTAATCCCCCACTACATGTCATGGACACACACATCACTTCCACAAAGACTGGATTCAAATGTGGAAGATAAAACAGCAAAGCTCCTAGATGATAACATAAGAACATACCTTTACAACCTTTCTTACACAGAACATAAAAAAAAATTAAACACAAAGGAAAAGATCATAAATTGGAATATATTATTCTCTTTATCAAAAGACAGCCTTTGTTCATCAAAAGACAATTTTAAGAGAGTGAAAAATAGGAGACTTTTGCAACACAGATATTCAACAAAGGACTTATATTCTGATCATATTAAAAAACACTGGAAATCAACTTAAAAACCCAGCAACCAGTCTTAATTAATGGGCAAGATACTTATAAAAGAGGATATCCAAATAACTAATGAACGTATAAAATCGTATACAATATTATTAGTAATCACAAATATCTACTTTAAAACCACAATGCAATGTCATTATACACCACCGAATTGGCTATTTTTTGTTACAAAATAGACTATAACAAGTGTGGGTGAGGATGTAGAATAATGGAAATTGTCCGTTGCTGCTGGTACGGGTGCAAATGGATGAAACCACTTTAGAAAACAGCTTATCATTATCTACTAAATCTGAAAATACACATACCCTTTGACCCGGCACTCCCACTTCAAGTTACATAGCTAACTTGTTTATGAGCACCAAAGACACGTGCAAGAATACAGTACGTAATTTGAAATAGCCAGAAACTGAAAACAGCACAAATGTTCATTATCAATGAACAGGATACATAACTTAGGCATATTCAGAATGAATTTGTTCTTGATCTTGTTGTACTTGTGAACTACAGCTATTCCCACAAGTATCTAACATAATGTTGAGAGAAAGAATCCAGACCCAAAAGGGCACTGGCTGTACGATTCCATTGCTACAAATCTCATACAAAGATAGAATAGGTTACATTTTGGGAAGGGGTCCTGACAGGAGACAGCAAGAGGAAAGCCTGTGGGGTGGTGGTAATGTATTTTTCACCTAAGTGATGGTTACATGGGTGTGTTTATTTAGTAAAAATTCAAAAGGGTTATATAAATATAATACACAGCCTCTGTATCCATAGGTTCTGCATCTGTGGATTCAACCAACTGCAGAATTAGCCATTGTCTTTCCAGTATTGGAGATGAATTTACACTGATTCATCTCTCTTTACTCATCTTCCACCCCTACCCCCACCCACCAATAATCATGGCCATTTATTTTACTATGATCAGGCAAAGATGGACTGCAGTCTTTGTCTCTGAAGAGGATAAAGGTGACTGGCTCCTGTGGTGCTTTAGGACCAGCTTTCCTGACTTCTGGTCTTACTCTACTTTGGGAAGGCAGTCTGGACAGGAGACACAGCCATGGAAGTCACCAGCACATGGATGGTAGTGAAGATCTGGTTCTAGAAGAGCTCACGCTGAGCATGCAAGTGTGGGGTGAGGAGACGGCTGAGGCTAGAAGACTGGATGGAAAATGCCAGCATTTAAAGAGTAAACAACTAGAGATGCCATAATACAGAAATTAGGAGATGACCATTCTAATGAGTCTGCACATTCTGCTCCAGGAAAAGTCTGACTCTATGACTATGAGCCCAAGGAGCACAAAGGAGTGGTAGAAGCAGGTCCAGGTCTGAATCTCAGCCATCCAGCAACAGGTGCTGAGAGAAGGAGAAGCAAGCACAATGTGTTTGTTCCCGGAACCAGTTCCAAAAACAAAATGACATTGTCCTCTCCCTCTTCTGCAGCACAAAAGCAAACTGTCACTGAGCAGATGCTTCCCACGGGTCTCCCTTCAGTGGCCCTGGGGCAGAGAATGGCTCCACCCAAATATGGGCAGCTCTCAGTGCAATCCTAGGATGGCGCAATAGTTCCAATCCTAGGACGGCGCAATAGTTCCAACTCTAATGGGCTAGTGGCTTATTAGGACTAAATTAGTCCACAGCTACTAATATTCATTTGTCATGAACAGTAAATGCAAGATTCAACACACTCACGGGGCACACAGACCCAGAAAGATCTTCCCAGGGGGAGGCGGGGAGGTGGGAAGATGGCTCTGCTCTGCCTTGCCATTCAGGCACCTCTGTTTCTACTTTGGGCCTTTCTCTTCACCCTGGTTTAACCTTAGAAAATTCATAACCATGTGAAAAAGAGTAAACAAAATAAAATGAACACAGCACCTGTATTTTATTTTATTTTATTTTATTTTATTTTATTTTATTTTATTTTTTTGAGACGGAGTCTTGCTCTGTCACCCAGGCTGGAGTGCAGTGGCACGATCTTGGCTTACTTCAAGCTCCGCCTCCCGGGTTCACGCCATTCTCCTGCCTCAGCCTCCAGAGTAGCTGGGACTATAGGCGCCTGCCACCATGCCTGGCTAATTTTTTTGTATTTTTAATAGAGACGGGGTTTCACCGTGTCAGCCAGGATGGTCTCGATCTCCTGACCTCGTGATCCGCCCGCCTCGGCCTCCCAAAGTGTTGAGATCACAGGCATGAGCCACTGCGCCCAGCCTTTTAACCTCAATTTTTATTCTCAGGTTTATAAACTTACTCTACTGAACATCTATTGGAGCAAATGACTTGCCCTCCAAAAATACACCACCAGACACTCCTACTGGAATCATGTCCCTTAAACACCCCTTTCATCCTGATGTTGGCTCCTTGTTCTCTCCAATGTTAATTGTGAACTCTCTATTCCCTCCAACATCTAGCCTCTCCTTATCTGCTCACCTGTTCTCACTGCTCCCAAGCAGAGATGTCTCCTTAGAGGCGACCTCTCTCTCTATGCCTGTGTCCCCCACCCTCACCAACCATTGCTTCACCTTCAACTCGAGCCTCATCCCCTCTCTTTCCATTCAAACGCCTCCACATAATTGAAGCTGTCACTAACCCACCTGACACTCCCTGCCTTCTGAGATCTCGTAGCATCACACCTGCACTACATAATTTGCACTTCATTATATTCGATGGGGAACGTGCGGAATCTTTTAAAATACGGCCAATTGTGGGCCCAGAGTATGTCCAGGGAAACCAGCAGGCCATCTCCTAAAAAACCTTAGAGGGTGATATTCATTAGCTTCAAAAATATTTTTAAAATGGTTCAGAATTTCTCTCCTGGACTTGCAGGCTCAGACACCAAATGTGCCATCATACCATGAGTAGACTATTTCTCAGGAAAGACTTACCTTACCCAGGCCCATAAGATCCTCTGGTCATTCGTCATAAACAGTAAATGCAAGAGGCGATGCACCTACTGGATACACAGACTCAGTGAGATATTCCCAGAGGGAGGTGGGAAAGTGACTCTTCCCTGCCTTGGCCTTCAGGCACCTCTATTTCTATGCCAGGCCTTTCTCTTCACCCTGACTTAACCTCAGAAAATTCATAACCATGTGAAAAGGAGAAAATAAAACAAAGATAGTGCCAGTACAGAAGAGTGGTTATGAGTTTAGACACCAAGGCCAGACTGCCTGGATTCAGACTGACTTTACTACTTGCTGGCTCTGCAAACTTGGGCCAAGTACAGAGCCTTTCTGGGCTATATTTCCTTGTTTCTTAAATAGAGATATTAACAGATAGTAACATCCTCAAAGATTGTGGTGATGATTAAATGAGTGATAACCGTTTTAAGGATTAAATGTGTAAAGCGCTTGGAACAAAGCCTTGCACCTAGTAAGCATTCAGTAGAGGTTAGCTATTACTTTTAATTAAATCAGAGGAGTAGTTTATTGATTTATGATTTCAAATAGAAGTGTTGCAAAGAAGTTATAAACTCTAGCCAGCCTAGCCTCTGCTTAGTAAACGTGGATGAAGACCAAGAACTTTTTTATGGGACTCAAATAATGAGAAGCAATAGGGCATGATGCTTTTAATCCCGGCTCCAGTACTTAACTGTGTAAACGTGGGTGGCCTATTTATTTTCTCCAAGCCTCAGTTTCTTCATCTGTAAAACAAAGATGGTGATAGGATCTTCATCACAGGGTTATTATTAAGATTCATGGAGAAAGTCCACGTAGAGCTTTGCACTGCGCCCAGCACATGGAAACCATTCAATATACAATAGCTCTTGTTGTTAATATTTAGCCCCAGACCAGTGTTTATTTCACTATACTCAGCTGCCTCTTGAAACAATCAACCCCTCCTTCTCTCTTTTCCATGTTTTATTTTCTTCAACACACAGGTCTCATCTTTTGACACTTTGATCCGTATGCACATTCATAAAGGACTTTCAAAGAGCCTAGATTACCATAGAGAAGACCTGCTCATCTGTAGTGTAAAGACAGGTGTCCAGTGGGAAGACCCACACTTTAGTGTGATCCTGACATATGATTTGTATTACATTGGGCTGGATATTTAACATTAGATTCATTTTTCCTCATCTTGAGAGATCAACAGTCAATCAATATGAAAGTGATTTTAAAAGTTTAAGGTCCTATACAACGTCAAACTATTTTATACCATTACTTGAAAAAGAACACACAGGGATGGGAAACATACTGGACCCCAAAATACAAGAACTTAGATTCCACATCTGCAAACTAGAGATACTAATACTGTTTTTATGGCACTAGCTGAGGTGAAATGAGGGATGTAAAGCTCTGAGAAAAGACAGATTCTGTAGAAATGGCAAACAGAATGTAATCCTAGTGTGGGAGGGATATTGAGGCACCTCGCTTCTGGCGATCCAGAATTTAGGTGAGCAATGAAGCACAAAATGAACCCAGAATTTGCTCCTCAGATATTTCCTTGTCTTCCCCCGATCTATTACAATGGCCAGCTCCCCAACTAAGAACCGAGGACTGAAACCCGAGTTTGTCAGGAATCCGATTCTTATTTCTCATTTATCTGTACTTACATTCATTAGAGACTCAGGACTGGGTTTTCTTCCACGCCTGGAAAATGTTGTATCCGCCAGTCATCCGGAAGTAAGAACACTGAACTTCAAAGCCAACAACTGAGTCCGAAAATAGATTCTTTCTCCAAAGGGCACTAATAGAATATTTGCCCCAAAGTTTTGAGATCCAGAATGCCTGGAACATCCTTGTGGAGTCATAACTAAGCAGGCATACTACAAAAGGCCTCACAGCTCCAACATCTATGCATATTACGGGATAGAGCTCCCATTGACCTAAGAATAGTCATGTTGGCTGACAACCAACATCCTCCTACTTGTCTTCTGGGTATGATGGGTGTTAAAATGAAAAATGCTCCAAAATAACTATATGTCAAAGTTCTCAGTCATTTGCAGCTTACTGTTAATAAGTATCAGATCTTTTTGTAAAGAAGTGTTACCTTTTCAAGGGGGAAAACTCTACACTAAATCAAAAAGCAGTGGACACTAGCCACTTTACAATTTTCCTTTGGTCAGGCCTCAAATTGCTGCTACTGATTCAATTAATTCCAAAGGACCACTTCATATTATGGGACCACTTCACTTAGGAGAGAGCCTTCCCTTTTTATCTTTAAGAGAAGTAACCCTGCAGTTTTGAATTTGACCATCTGAACAGGAAGAAATGGAATGCGTCAGTTTATTTGAAAATTATACTTGGTCAGAAAAATATCTTCAGAAAAATTGTAATGTTTCATCATAGTAAAAGATAAATTGTAATCCCACAGAATACTGAGTAGATAAAAGAAAATTAGAAGAACCTAGAAATGTCCATTTATTTCCTTACTTGAATTGAGGCAGATGAATTATTTTCTACAACCAAAAACGTACAGGTCCACAAAGAGGTTCTTGCCGGGTACGATGGCTCATGCCTGTAATGCCAGCACTTTGGCAGGCCGAGGTGGGTGGATTGCCTAAGCTCAGGAGTTCAAGACCAGCCTGGGCAACATGGCGAAACCCCATCTCTACTAAAAATACAAAAAATTAGCTCCGCGTGGTGGCATGTGCCTGTAGTCCCAGCTACTGGGACGCTGACAGATGAGAATCGCTTGAACCTGGGAGGCGGAGGTTGCAGTGAGCCGAGATTGTGCCACTGCACTTCAGCCTGGGCGATAGAGCGAGACTCTGCGTACAGGTCCACAAAGAGGTTCTCTGAGTGAGGAAAAACAAAAAAAGCAGCTCTTTAAAGAGTTGGATTTTATCAAAAGTAAGGGAAACTAGAAAGTATCTGTGTCCAGATATCACATTCAAAACTGCAATGTCATTCCTCGAAGAGATAAAATGGAAGGTTGTCTCCTAAGTGAAATGGTTCCTCAGCTTGATTTTGGAACGAGGCTTGATTTGGGAGTAGCAGCGAACTTCATTGAGCATAGCTAGCCCAGGCCTGGCCATAGCATTGGAAAATGCCGCAGAAGGGCCCCAGAGATGAGGGCTGTAGTTTTGCCTGCATAACAGGGGAAATGAGGGCCTTGAGAACTCATATCTTGAGAGGCGACTTCTTGAGAAAACAAATATGACAAAAGGCTATTAGCAGCTTTAAGAGGTACAAAGGGTTCCCAAGTCTGTAGCGAGCTCAGTAAGGGGCCTCAGTGGCTATTTGCCAAAATCAGAGGAGTCATGTGAAATTACGCATGGGAAAGAGGACAACTGAAGTGTTTTGATTGGGCACTCCCATTCCTAGCAGGAAGTACAGCAAGTCTTCCTTCCTCATTGTGGCAGACTGAAGCTTCAGAATGTGTGTTAGCACTCTGCAATACAAGGAAGAGGGCAAGTTGAGCTCCACTGCAGGACAACTGGCCAAACAGCTATCCATTGGTGGCCATTAAAATAAAATAAAGCTTCTCAGTTTGCAGAATCACATTTTATGTGGATTTTTCATTTTCTAGTTTGTAATTTGGTTCCCTGAATGGTATTCTATATTTGGCACCTGGTGACTTGGGTGGAAGTTCCCAAGTCTAGCCAGAATCACAGGAGGAAGGGAATGTGAGGTTGTGGGGGCTGGGGAAAAAGGTGCAAGAACCACTAAATCATCATCCCTAGGGTGGGACTTGGAAAGGAGTACATAAGTCCCCAAAAGATTTATACCACTATACTTACACAGCTCCATTCCTCACAGCCCCAAACTGAAAACAAATCAACTTTTCAAACAACAGAAAAATAGGTAAACAAATTGGGAATCTAATAAAATATAACTCGCAGCAATAAAATAAACAAATCACTGAGACTTGCAAAAATATGGATACATTTTGAAAGCATCATATGGAACATAAGTGCAAACTCAAAGATCCCATTCTTACAAAGTTCAAGTAAAGGCAAAATTAATCTATGGTGATAGAAATCAAAGAGAGGTAACTTTTGAATACAAAGCGGTTTTGACTACAGAGAGACAGGAGAGAGCTTTCTGGAGTGATAATTATATAAATATTTATGTATGCAAAAATTCATCAAACTATGTTTCAGATTAGAGCACTTTCCTGTGTATAAATTACTTTGTTTTAAATTCACTTTTCAAAAGAAATATTATTTAATAAGAAAGAACAATCTGTACTTTAAAGGTATGGTAACTCCTTTCCACTACACTAAATATTTTACCTTAAAAAAAAGTTTGACAACCCACACACACATGCACACTCATTCCCCACCCTCCTACTTGACATAATGTTGAATACTGAATTAGTCTTGAATAACTTACACTTTCATAAAAGAAGCTCTTCATTCTGAAATCTATGCAATTCACTAAACTGTACTGTTCACACTGCTTTCATCATTTAAAATTCTCAACAGGTATTTCATTATTTCTTACCAGGTCTTGTAATAAAAACAAGTGTCAGTATGCAACCAAATGCAAACTAGCTCCACCCAGGAAAATCATAACCTTGCTTTTAACTCTACTGTAAATTATTGTATACATGTCATGTTTTCAATTACTTTTAAGTTTTAAGAGTTACTTACACAAATGTTTTCATCTATGGCTTTTCTCACTGTAATTCGTTGAGTCCCCTTGAATTACTGCTCAAGTGTTTTTAGCTTTTATTGTTTAAAAAAATTGGATAACCTCAAATTGCAAGTTGATTGTGCAACCAATCACTACAATGGTTTCATTTTACACACAGTATGACACTGCTGGTGTTTCTGGGGCTTCATGGCTTCTGCCCATCCCATTGACTGCTGCTGTGAGTTCCAATTAGCCTCACCTCCTGTATTTTCACTTCTCTCCTCCCACTCTAGCCATCAAGCACAACAAGGAAAGTTCATCTGACCTCCCAAGAGCTTTCACGTGTTCCTCAAGGAGCTGTTTGTGGATCAAATCTTTCCATTCCCTTCCTCTTTCTTTGCTATTCTCTCCCACCAATGCCGTTTGATTAGAATTTTGCAGCTTTAAAAAGAATAAGGTGGCAATTACGTCGTTTCCAATAAATATTTTTCTCCCACATCTTGTTACCTGAGGAGCAGGTCAGCTGAAAATATGCATTTTCCATTTGTAAGGGGTCAGTTCTGCATATGCTGTAATTTAGTTTATGTCTGGTTTGCAACACACACCTGCGGTTCCAAATGAAACCCCGAAACAGACTGACAAGTGCTTTTATGAAATAAACAGGAAAGAACATAACCTAGCAAACCTTCCAGAGCCCAATAGTCTCCAAATATATGACTTTATTTCAGTGACAAATGTAGCCAAATATTAAATAAGGAATTGAAACTTTCTTTTATTATTATACTTTAAGCTTTAGGGTACATGTGCACAATGTGCAGGTTTGTTACATATGTATACATGTGCCATGCTGGTGTGCTGCACCCATTAACTCGTCATTTAGCATTAGATATATCTCCTAATGCTATCCCTCCTCCCTTCCCCCACCCCACAACAGTCCCTGGAGTGTGATGTTCCCCTTCCTGTGTCCATGTGTTCTCATTGCGTGTTAAAGAGAAAGCACTCTTACTTATTACAGCTCATCTCCACAGATCAGAACTCATATGTATCTTCAGGTCTTAGGATTCTGAGACTCCCAGACTCACAAACCTATAACTTAAACACAGCTGGAGCTTGCTCACTATTCTGGTTTTATATTCCTAGATCTCCTTAATTCTCCTGACTCTAAGAGAACCGCTTACTCACCACATCTGTTGAGGGAGAAACCAAATGCTTTGTGCCTTTCCTACCAGCCAAAGTACCTGCAGTAGAGTTTTCAGACATGGCTTTCAGAAGCAAAATGCATAATGTACTGGAGACACATCTAACACTTCCATAATTTTAAATACAGCAGTAGTGTCGAAGAAGAGTGAAGAAAAAAAATGTTTGTGAAATTGCCAGCCTATCAACTCTCAACAAATTTGCCACTCACCTAAACCCTACTTTGGTCTAAGGGCCAGCTACTTGAACTGATGGCTCCTTTGCTTATCAAAATAGCACCTGTCAATCCTGGCAAAATGAGGAATTGTATCTGTGTGTCCTCTTCCAATGCTACAACTAATTTATTAGGGTCTTAAGTTCTTTTTGATGGATTAAGAGTCCTGGTGAGCACAAACAAGCCATTAGATTGACAGCAAAATTTTTCCACACTATAATGGTTCACTAATGCGTTGACTGCTACCACACATTAATCAATTAGGAAACTTAAAGAATAGAAAATCTGAACTATTTTTAATTTGTTTTTTCCTCTTTTCACATTGAGATCACTACACACAATAAAATGCATAGGCTTTGAGTGATGAACTTTAACAAATGTGTATATCCATGTAACCATAATGCTGGTCAAGACAGAAAACATTTCCATCAGCACTAAATGTTCCCCTGTGTCCCTTCCAGTCAACTCACCACCACCACCCAGAGGCAATCACTGTTCTAATCCTAGTACCATAGAGTAGGTTTGCCTGCTCTAAAGCTTCATGTAAATGGAATCATACAGTTTGCACTCTTTTATATCTGACTTCTTTCGCTTGACATAATGTTTTCAAGATTCATCCATGCTGTGTTTATCCATATTTTATTTGTTTATTATATGGATATACCACAGTTCGTGTTTTCTTTTCTTATTTTAAAAATTAAAAGAATGCTTTACGAGTTTGCGTGTCATGCTTGCACAGCAGCCACGCTAATCTCTGTATCACTCCAATGTTAGCATCTGTGCCGCTGAAGCCAGCACTACCATAGTTTGTTTTCCACCCTCCTGGGAGTGGACTTTTGGGTTTTTTCCAGTTTGAGGCTATGAGAACTACAAGTCTTCAGGTGAACATATGCTTCATTTCTCATAGGTAAATACCTAGGATTGGAGTTGCTGAGTCATAGGGTAGTCCTAAGGCTTAACTTTATAAGAAATTGCCTGGCCAGGCATGATGGCTTACGTTTGTAACCCCAACACTTTGGGAGGCTGAGGGAGGCTGATCATTTGAGCCCAGGAGTTTTGAGACCAGCCCAGGAAACATGGCAAAACCCTGTCTCTACAAAAAAAATACAAAAATTAGCCAGGTGTGGTGTCACAGGCCTGTAGTCCCAGCTACTCAGGAGGCTGAGGTGGGATGATTACTTGAGCCCAGGAGGCAGAGGTTGCAGTGAGCTAAGATTGTACCACTAAACTCCAGCCTGGGTGACAGAGCTAGACCTTGTCTTTAAAAAAAGAAATTGCTGAACTTTTTTTTTAACATGAACACTTCCATCTCCACTGATGCCCACATGCCAGCCTCAGCCACAGGCCCACTCTTTTTTTTTTTTTTTTTTTTTTTGAGGCGGAGTCTCACTCTGTTGCCCAGGCTGGAGTGCACGATCTCAGCTCACTGCAACCTCTGCCTGCCGGGTTCAAGTGATTCTCCTGCCTCAGCCTCTTGAGTAGCTGGGATTACAGGTGAGTGCCACCACGCCCGGCTAATTTTTGTATTTTTAGTAGAGTAGGGGTTTCACCATGTTGGCCAGGCTGGTCTCGAACGCCTGACCTTGTGATCCGCCTGCCTCAGCCTCCCAAAGTGCTGGGATTACAGGCTTGAGCCACCGCGCCTGGCTGCCACAGGCCCACTCTTAAAAAGATAATGCATAATATAAGATTTTGTTTTTCTTTTCTTTTGTTTCTTTCTGCTCTGACAGGTAACTTTGATTGTCATTGACAGTTTTAAGAATTCAATACCAACCAATGAAGGGGTATGAATATCCTTGCTTAAAGAAAGTTAAAAAGGCCAGGTGTGGTGGCTCACACCTGTAATCTCAGTACTTTGGGAGGCTGAGGTAGGTGGATCACCTGAGGTCAGGAGTTTGAGACCAGCCAGGCCAACATGATGAAACCCCACCTCTACTAAAAATACAAAAAATTAGCCGGGCGTGGTGGGGGGTGCCTGTAATTCCAGCTACTTGGGAGGCTGAGGCAAGAGAATCGCTTGAACCTGGGAGGCGGAGGTTGCAGTGAGCTGAGACCATGCCACTGTACTCCAGCCTGGGCAACAAGAGCAAAATTCCATCTGAAAAACAAAACAAAAAAAAAGTAAAAAACCAAAGTGCTCCAAAGAAGACTTAACTCCCCAGACCAGGCCTTCAGAGGCTGTGCCAATAAAGAGACACATACATTCCTGGGTTACCCTCTGAACTTAGGCAGTGGGAAACTTTTTTTTTTTAATATTACCACTGGTTTTAGCAGTGAAATCACTGCTAAAAGGGAGGGTACTGTGCAAATTAATGTTATAATTAAATGCTTGGTACTAAAGTAATCTTGGACAAGTCTTTCCCTTTGTTTCTGCTTTGGAGACTTGGGGTTCCCCAAATCCTCTTGGGTGGCATTCAATGGCCAGCCCTGGCATTAGAGGGACGACAGCTGTTCATGTTAAGACAGCTCCGGTTTTGCATGATCAGCAGCCATGCTCTACACAGGATTAAGATTTATTCTTTCGATAATATGAAAAACAAGTAAACAAAAGGCACTGCTTGAAAATAATGATTTACCATAGAACACATTTTGCTTTAGTCAAACCTTTTTTTCTTCCTAAGGAAAAAGTGTGTGGGCTTATCTCTTGAAAATGCCAGCATGGCTGTGAACACTGGGGAAATTAAAAGACTGAATAGAATAGATTTCTTATGTATGCCTATGCAGGGAGTTACATGGCTTATTTATTAAGTTGTGTGCTAGGGGAGGATTATCTGCTTCGAACTTACCTATTACTTTGTGACAGTGATTTTTAAATATGGGGTAGTTTTGCATTGTACAAAGCCAAGTTCAAATGGAATCTTAAACTTAGTAACTTTGGGAGCTTCGGCTATGACTTAAAATTTGGAAAATCAGAGATATAAACATTGTCCCCACCACCAGCCCTTGCCCAGAAAAGGAAAGAATTTGATGATATTCTATAGCCTTTTGACATAGCATCAATTATTCTTTCATAAAAATAGAGGTCAGTAGAACATTAGTGCAGGTGTCTAGAGTAATGAATGCTGCCTAACAAGGTTGATGGTCAGTACATCCCCATTTACTGCAATAGCCAAAAAAGAAATAAGACAGAGATGTCTCTGTCATGTGAGAAAGAGATGCATACTCTGGAGTCACATATTACAACAGGGAAACAATGGACACAATTGTGAATATCAGTGCAGCTTTCAGCTCAGTTCAAAGGCAAGAGTGGTCTCATTTATTAAATGGGATAGTTATGACCTGGTGCCTTGAAGTTATATGCCACCAGTTAACATTCTGCACCAAAGACACTTCTTGTTTTTAATGTGAAAAGTATGCAATAGCTATTAGCCAGTCTTCAGAATATTGCTCAGAATCTAAGTTAATGCTATTACTCTTATTTTATTTGAGGAGAATAAGGAGAATACATATACAGAGAATAAACATATATATTGACCTTCAAGAATGCTTGCCCCTAGTCCTGATCAAACTTATACTTTTGACCAAAAATATGAATCTCTACAAAGAGTTTGTGAAATACTCTGTGATAGCTGTTTTAAATGACATTATCAAATATCTGTTCACTTTGGACCAAAACATAGAATGTGCAACATTAAAAATAGGATGGATTTTGTCCTACCCTGATCCCCACAGTTATGCCTGCAACTCCTGCAAAGGTAACCCTGTTATTGCCTCTTGACAATAACCCAGTTAGACAAGATATTTTATTAGAAAATTCTTTTGGAATGCATGGGCCTCTTGCTATTAGAAAATACTTTCTAACTATAGAAAAATTTATTCTTTCCATCGAAGGGAATGAGTGGCCTATTATTTCAAAGCAGCATCCTTTCTTCCACAGATAAGTCAGTCGATGTTTATTTTCATTCAAGAATCAGAGTTCCAAGCTAGCATACTCTTACACGTATGGTCATGGTTTTGATAGGCACTAGGAAACACAAGTGTAATGAAACTCATCCCCAGAACCTGCTCAGCCCTGGGCAAATTGGTATGATTAGTCACACTATTTTAATAGCCAGCAAGGAGCCAACAGTCCAAAATCCCTTTCTGACACCCCTTTCATAATCTAAAAGTATCTTATTAAAATGAATCTCCTTTTAGTTCTGGAGTTCATATCATACTTCTAAATGATGCAGAGTAGCAGGTATATTTGCTTCTGGGGATGCCATAACCAAATGACTTAAAACAACAGAAATGTATTCATTCACAATTCTGAAGGCTAGAAGTTTGAAATCAAGGTCTTGGCTGGATCGTCCTCCAAAGGCTCTGGAAAATAATCCTTCCTTGCCTCTCATATCCTCTGGTGGTTGCTGGCAATCCTTGGCATTTCTTGGTTTGTGGCAGCATCACTCCAATCTCTCCTTTTGTCTTTATATGACCTTCTTCCCTGTGGGTCTACGTGTCTCTGTGTCTCTCGTCTTCTTATAAGCATACCAGTTATACTGGATGTAGTGTTCACCCTAATTCAATAGGACCTCATTTTAACTTAACTTATTACATCTACGGTAACATTCACAGTACAACAGACTGAATGCATCCCCCACCAAATCCATATGTTAACCCCAAGGTGATGATATTAGGAGGTGGAGCCTTCAGGAAGAAATTAGATCATGAGGCTGGAGCCCTTATAAATGGGATTAGTGCCCTTATTAAAGAGTTCTCTTGTCCCTCTCAGCGCCACGTGAGGATTCAAAGGGAAGTTGCAGTCTACAACCAGGAAGGAGGTTCTCACCAGCACCTGACCATGCTGGCACCCTGATCTCAGACTTCCAGTCTACAAAACTGTAAGAAATGAATTTATTCTGTTTATAAGCCACTCAGTCTATGGCACTTTGTTATAGCAGCCCTAACAGACTAAGACACACAGGTACCCGCAATTAGGACTTCAGTATAGCTTTCGGGGGACATAATTCAACCCATAAGAGCAAACGACCCCCATCTTCATGATTCCAGTGGTTCTCACTTCTGAACACACATTAGAATTACTTGAGGTAGTGTTAAAAACAAAAAACAATGCCCCATCCATTCTCCCCACTGCCATAAATTAAATATTAATATCTAGAGCAGGCGTGTCCAATCTTTTGGCTTCTCTGGGCCACATTGGAAGAAGAATTGTCTTGGGCCATACATGAAATACACTAACACTAACGATAGCTGATGAGCAAAAACAAAAATAAATTGCAAAAAACTCTCATAATATTTTAAGAAAGTTTATGAATTAGTGTTGGGCTGCATTCAAAGCCATCCCTGGGTGGCATGTAGCCTGCGAGCTGTGGGTTGGACAGGTTGGACAGGCTTGATCTAGAGGAAGCCTGGATGTCATTACACCTTAAAGCTCCTCAGGTAATCCTCATACACAACCAGTGTCAATAACCCCTCACAAACTTCAGGAATGATATGTGTAGCTAAACGCAAGAAGGACTACTAAAAACGGCTTTTACTATGACTTCCTTTGCCCAAAATGTCCCCCTCCAAGCCAGTCTGGTTTTAAGATGTAACTCAAACTCTTGCAACTTTTTCACTAAATTTTGAACTGACAGTAAAAATGTATATTTTAATACTGAGAAAGCTCCCAACAATTTACTTCACCCAAAAGAAAAAGTATATGGTGATTTAATCTCAAAAGTCAATTTTTTTTAAATTTAAAGTTAGTCTAAATACCTATTTAACTGTTTTGACTGACCTGAAACTTGTCTTAGAGCACCACAAATTTCTCAAACATGAATGTTCTATGTTGTTCATTCCAGGGATACTAATAAATATTTTCAACTAGAAGAAACTGTGACCTTTCTAAGACAAATGTCAACCAAGAATGCAGACTTATTTACAATAAATGATTTAGGGTAAAGAATTCCTGGTTTCAGATAAGTGAGGTTTTTCTCCTATACTTTCTCATTGCTTAGTGTTTTCCTCTCTGCTTAAGCTGGAACTAGGAAGGTATTTTTTGCTACTTGTTTTCTCACTCTCATTACTAGTTGTTTTTTTTTTTTTTAATTTACATTTCCAGTAAATCACATTTTCTGAAGAATACTCATGCTGAGATGACCGGCAGCGAGCCACTGAGATCCTATTATATGCTGGATGGGCCAAGAGGATGAAGTAAAAATGAAACAGGATGTTCATTTAAGCAAATCAAAGATACTCTCTCATGCACCCATCCTATTTCTTTTCTCTGGGCTCTGAATATCCACACGCCCACAGTGCTTTCATCAAGGCATTTTTCTTTCCTGCCAGATCTGGAAGGGGAAAGACTTACTTCTCTTTCCCAAAGTGTCAACTTTTGTTGTTATTGATGCTGCCAAGCCCGCAATTATTTCATGAAGTTAATGGGCAAAAGCACTTAGAGGGCCACGCTTTGTGGTTCCGTTGTCATAATCCACGTAAAATGAACCAGAGCCAACACACCCTGACAAGCTTTCAGCCCATTATTACTGGGGGCTTATTTAAATTACAGGTTTGATTAAATTTATAATTTAGCCATTCCACTTAGCACACTTTCCTTGTCTTTTAAAACTAACCTCAAGAGAGACATTTACAAAATTCCTTTCTCCAACTGTCAGATGTGAAAAATGTCAGTGGCATGGGTGGTCAGAGGGAGGGGTTGAAGTGTACTTAGAACAGTAAACTTAAATACAAATGGAATTTCACAACTAACTATTCTTTACTGCTTTGTCAACGGATACAGCATAAGTATTTATTCTTGTTTTAACTCCCCTATTAATCCTGCCATAGCACTGGGGAAAGAGTGCTGTGAAAACCAAGTTCCCATATAATCCTCTTCTCTCTTTCTTATCCTGATTAGATAAGCCTTTAACAAAGCATAAATTATTTAAAGCTACTGCATTAAACACTAATATTTTAGCTGTAGAGTAAGGATATCACTTCAGATGGCCTTCTCTCGAAAAGAACAGTATTTCCCTGAGAAGTCAGCAACATATAAATATGTTTAAGACAGTTATCTTTTAGGCCATTCAAAATGTACAGCATCAAAAGTGATAACTAATGACACCCTCACACAAATATTTTATTGCAGCAAATGTGAAGGTATCGTGCAACAAAATTAAATCTAATATGTATGATACATGGCCAATTTTGTTATTCATTTCTTCAAACAATAATTACTAGGCATGGACCCAGGGCCAAACACCATGCTAAGTGCTGGGAAAACATAGACGCAGCCTCAGTAATGAACTGGGAAAATAGGCATGGAATGGATAATTATAAGAGATTCTGATTAAGTTCTGTAAGAAGACTGTGTGCCTTGCTGAAAATGACCAGAGAAATGGAACTCTATGTCTCTGTCTGATTGTGGGGGTCGCAGGGAGGTTGTGAAAGCCTTGAAACAAGAGATGACTTGGGCATAGATCTTTAAGAATAAATTATTTACAAAATTAATCAGCCAGGGAAGGGCACTGCAAGGAACAGCAGATATAAAAAGTATAGAGTCATGAAAGGGGGAGGTGGATTCAGGCGAAAGTTTGAAATTTAGCCTGAGTAGCTGTGGAGCGTCAGAAGAGAAGTAGGAGATGCAGAAGGCAGTACAGACAGAATCATGAAGAAGTCTATGTGTCAAGCTAAGTAGTCTGAGCTTATCTTCTGAGCCAAAGGTTGTGTAATCAGGAGGCTCTCAGACATAGATAATGGCTCCACATTGTGTTGTTTTGTTTCCATTTGTTTTAAAATATTGAGCTAATACTTAAAACTCAGGAGTTTCCCCCAAAAGAACCTGACGGCTGGCTTTTTTATTTTTAACATAGAACTTCTGCCAACACTAGGCCTATATTTCCACAAGGATTTATTTATTTATTTATTTATTTATTTATTTATTTATTTACTTACTGTTATTTATTTATTTATTTATTTATTTATTTATTGTTCTTTCTTTCTTTATTTATTTTGAGATGGAGTCTTGCTCTGTCGCCCAGGCTGGAGTGCAGTGGTGCGATCTCGGCTAACTGCAAGCTCTGCCTCCCGGGTTCATACCATTCTCCTGCCTCAGCCTCCCGAGTAGCTGGGACTACAGGCGCCCGCCACCACGCCCGGCTACTTTTTTGTATTTTTAGTAGACATGGGGTTTCACCATGTTAATCACCTGGATCTCAGTAGCAGCTGGCTTCCCCATACAGGACACACAGTTTGCCACAGTCCCTACCACTCCCTATTCCCTATAGTCTTTCCAGCATGAACAATGAGTGTTAGCTGCCATTTATCATTGAACGTGACCTTCTTTTCCTTGCAGTAGAGAGAAATGTTTCTCTGTACCCATGTCTCTATCACAGATGGGGAAATAAGAGATGGTGAGGGGACACATGATTACTCACAGGCTAGTCATTTATGTTATCTGCCTGGCTTCTAAAGTTTACAACCCCAGGTTTGTAACCCCTGCTCTAAACAGAATGAAGGTAATGACAAGATGAAGTATCTTTTTCTAATAAGTTTTAGGGCTTTGATGGAGCATTATTAAGTACTATCTGACTATAGAACTCAAAACATTTGAGTCCTGTCTTAGATTTTCTTCCCAGTGATCATCTTCAGGGAGATAAACTCCCATGTGACTAAAGAAAATGGAAACCGTGATCCATTTCATCATTATAGACTGGGCTTGTGCCCACTATCCCATTGCAGAGCTTTTTTATTGAACTGGGCTAAAGCACATGGTTTAGGCTTAACACAGACAGGGCATCTCTAGGTCTCTTCCAG
This sequence comes from Hylobates moloch, assembly GCF_009828535.3. Classification (NCBI taxonomy): domain Eukaryota; kingdom Metazoa; phylum Chordata; class Mammalia; order Primates; family Hylobatidae; genus Hylobates; species Hylobates moloch. The sequence goes on along the minus strand of NW_026652290.1, from coordinate 71,367,920 downwards.
CTGGGCAGGACTCAAGCAATAGTAACAGTCCTACAGAGTGCTTCAGAGGAAGAGAAAGAGTAAGGTGGCCGCATCTGGACTGGTAGGTTCTGACTCAGCTTACCCCCTGGGACAGGACAGGACAGAAGAGTCATATTCATGGACATGGTCCTGCATATTTATGAAGTGAGCGCAACCATGTCTGGGAATTTGACTGCCCCTCTGCCTGAGACCTTCGAAAAGGAAACTCTGGTTACAGTGTGAAAAAGGTGGCTTGGGAATGGGGAGATTGGTCACAGGAACATCAGTGAGTAGGCAAATTCAGTTGTCTATGCAATAAACGGCACCTCATAACATCAAGGCTGGGTGGAAACAATTTGTGTTTAACAAATGGTACAAAGAGAACAGCAGGGTAGTTAAACCTGGTACCATCTCCCCGGTACATCTCCTATGCACTGCATGGGTTACCTCAGCTCCATATATATGCCACTAGATTCTAAACCAGGAAAATTAAGTGGGCAAGACAAAAATGGGTCCCTGTGGAGTATCACTTTGTACTGAAACTAGACTTGGCAGAGGTCTCAGAGAAGCCCATTAGGAGATTAGATGCCCAATCAGGGTACAGTTTGAGGGAAAGGGGAACATTTTGTTCACAAAAGGTCTCTGCTGCCTCTGTCATAACTGGAAGGGAGGCAGATCCACCTTCGGGAAACAGACTGCTCGTCCCACATAGAGACACAAGTAGCAAAGGCCAGATTGCATGTGTCTCCCTATGAGAGGGAGGCTTGGGTCAAACACTACAAGAAGATCAGGTCAGAATCTGGCACAGTCTTCCCAAAGCATGAGGCCAGAGGAGGGCAAGTGCAACTGTCCCCACGGCCATATAGGACCGACTGCTACTTCTTGGCTGTAACTCCCCAGACTCCCATTTGAGTAAGGAGAGTGCTCGGCTGCAGTAGCAGAAACACAGACTTTTGGGTGGCTTAAGTAGAGACGGGCTTACTTGCCTCATGCTACAGAAAGTCCAGCATGAGCAGCCCACAGCTGAATGCAGTGGCAACGGACAGTTTACCCAGACCATGATGAGATGACCTGGTTTCTGACGACACCCATATTTAACCTGCAGGAAGCAGCCTATGTGCACCCAAGCATTCTGTAGGAAAGCAGGGATAATTTTCAGGGAGTGTGGTACAGGCTCTGGAATTAGACTGTCTGAGTTCAAACTGAACCCCACCCCTAACAGCTGTGTAACATTTGGAAATATTAAGTTTCCAAATTTGTTAAGTCTCAATTTCCTATGCAGCACAAGATAGAACAAGAATAGTAACGACTACAGAATTCATTTATGTGATGATCAAATGAATTAATCTATGCGTAGTGCCAATGTATGACAGCCACTCACTAAATAGTAGCTATTTTTGTTGTTGTCACTTTCTTCATTCGCAGCATCTAACTTGTCATCTCACCCATCAAGCTCAGCCATCAATTGTGGAGAATTCACAATCTCTCTTTTGCTTTTATTCAAAATAATTTGATTCTTTTTTTTTTTTAAAATAGAATCTCACTCTGTCACCCAGGCTGGAGTGCAGTGGCACAATCTCGGCTCACTGCAATCTCCACCTCCCAGGTTCAAACGATTCTCCTGCCTCAGCCTCCCGAGTAGCGGGGACTACAGGCACGTACCACCGTGTCTGGCTAATTTTTTGCATTTTTAGTAGAGACGGGGTTTCACCGCGTTAGCCAGGATGGTTTCGATCTCCTGACCTTGTGATCTGCCCACCCTGGCCTCCCAAAGTTCTGGGATTATAGGCATGCCAAAGTGCTGGGATTACAGGCATGAGCCACTGCACCCAGCCAAGAATTTGATTTTTTTAATTTAATTTTTTTGTGTGTGTGAGACAGAGTCTCGCTCTGTCACCCAGGCTGGAGTGCAGCGGCATGATCTCGTCTCACTGCAACCTCCGCCTCCCAGGTTCAAGTAATTCTCCTGCCTCAGCTTCTTGAGTAGCTTGGATTACAGGCACACGCCACCATGCCCGGCTAATTTTATGTATTTTTAGTACAGATGGGGTTTCACCATGTTGGCTAGGCTGGTCTCGATCTCCTGACCTCAGGTGATCGACCTGCCTTGGCCTCCCAAAGTGCTGGGATTACAGGTGTGAGCCAGCATGCCGAGCCCAATTTAATTTTAACATGAATGATTTTGTCTATTCAGATCTTATGAGGAGTCTCTAATGATTACTGGCAGTGGTTTAGTGCTCTCAGAAGGAAGTTCCAAGACATTAGTCATTCAGCCCGGGGGCTTGCATTTACAAAGCAAGTGGGCTCCCTGGCCATGGCGTGCCACTGGGCTGTGGTCTGTGCTCAGGACAGAGAAGAAGCCTCGCCAGAACCTTGGAAAGAGTCCAGTGAAAGGGCTGCCCAGGTCGCCCTGCATGTCTTTGCCTCTCCCCAATCAGCACTCCATAGCATCTAATAACGCTGTCTAGGGAAACACAGTCATTGACCACATATGCTTTCCTTGGCATTTTTTAAAATTTATTTTTATTTCATTTTATTTTTCAACTTTTATTTTAGATTCAGGAGTTACGTGTTCTGGTTTGTTACCTGGGTATATTGCATGATGCTGAGGTTTGGGGTACAAATGATTCCATCACCCAGGTACTGAGAATAGTACTCAGCAGTTAGTTCTTCAGCTGTTGCCCCCCTCCTTGTCTCTTCCCTCTGGTAGTCTCCAGTGTCTATTGTTTCTTTGGCATTTTTAGATTCATTAGGAACTCTTCTCCCTGCCTATGAGCGATCCATTTTCAAGAAGTGGCTCTCCATGACCAAGTTATTACATAACCTAGAAAGCACTTCAATCATAGCTGAAATTATTTCATGTCCCAGTTCGTTTGCTTGTTTATGTCTCCTCTCAATGGAATGTTAAATTCCATGAGGATAAGGACTATTTCTGTCCTGGGCTGCTAACATAGTACCTAGAAAACAAGTGTTGCTTTATATATATACTATAATTAATAATTATTAATATAGTATAGCCGTATTTATTCATTATAATTATAGCTCCTTGGAGGCTACCTGCCTTTTTTCTTGCCTGTGTCCTCCACTGGACCATAATTAATAATTATAGTATATATATGGAAGAATGCATGAACAAACCACAGGGAACACAGAAGTTGTACACACTATGTCTACTAATTCAGAGGTGCACAGATAATTGAAAAGTTTTTCTTCGTTATCATTATGATCATCATAAAACAGCTTCAGGTTATTAAGCACCTATTAAGTGCCGACCCTATTGTGCATTTTACATATCTCATTTAATCGTCACAAGCCATATGGCACACATTATTATTCCCGCTTTCCAGATAAAAAAAAACCGAGGCTTAGAGAAACTATTTGCCAAAAGTTTCCAATTGCCCTTGAGATGGGACTTAAATTTTCCTTTTCTTCCTGTATTATTATTATTTTTCTTAATTGACAAGTAAAAATTGTATGCATTTCTGGTATACAACATGATGTTTTGAAACATTTATACACTGTGGAATGGCTAAATCAAGGTAATTAATGTATGCGTTACCTTATATACTTATTTTTTGTGGTGAGAACACTTAAAATCTACTTTTTTAGCAATATGCAAGTACACAATATTTTGTTATTAGTTATAGTCACCATGATGTACAGGACTTAAATTTCTTAATATGGTTTACAACTCTAACCTCATCTTCTTTCATAGCTCAAATGCCAGTCTAATGCTTCATTCTCTTCAATTAGAAGTGTGGTACAAAGTGGATTAAACAGTTTATTTTTTCACCTAGGAATTCTGGAAGTAGGAAATGTCGGGCTGTCACAGTGGCCTCATGATATAAGTAAGGCCCCAGGCTCTTCTAATTTTTCCTCTCCACTATTCTGGTATATTGCATCGTTACTTCATGGTCACAAATGGCAGCTGTCCTGTATGCATTGTGTCAGCATTCACAGTGAGGAAGGGGAGGAAGGGCAATGGTCTGTGCTAGCCAAGTGTTCCTCCTTAATCATGAAACAAAAAATTTTCCAGAATCCCTCCAGCAAACCGTGATAACATCTCATTGACGAGAACTATATCAAATGGCTATCATTCGCCGCAAGACAGCCCTCTATGACAGAAGGTAGAGAAGAAAAAAAAGATAGAAATAATGTTCAGTTTAGCCAACCAACAATTTCTGCACTCAACCATCCAGAGCTACTGTCAGAGTTACAAAATGGCAATGCTTGCTCTTATTCCTACAGCCTTGCACATGTTCTTCCTTCTTCTTTCTTTAGCTTAGTATGTTTCCTCTTCTTTGATATCTTCCCTGGCTGAAACATCTCCCACAACCAAGAGTGGGTAAATGCCCTCCTACCAGTTTTCTTAGCTCCTTGGAAACTACCTGCCATTTTTCTTGTCTGTATCCTCCACTGGACCAAACTCTTTGAAGATGGTACCATGTATTTTCATCACCGTATCGTAGCATCTATCACAGTGTCTGGCACAATAAGCCTTTATTGACTGAATGAAGTGACAAAGCAAGGAGTCAAACTCAGGCCTTTCCAATTCCAAAGGCCACACTCTGTTTGTTATGTAACACTGACTATGAAAAATAAAACAACATATTTTAGAAATCCATTGTAAAAACTCTCCAGCCTCTCCTTCAAAGACACCATAGAGTTTTACTGTTTATCATCATCATTATCCTCATTATCACATTTCTCTCTTGCCCTCTAATAGAGGACCCAGAAACATACAGAGTAACCAAAAGCTGGGCAGGAGGATAACAGAGCCTGAAAAATAGCCAAACTGAGTGACTAGTTTCCAAGAAAAAATAAAAGCTGAATATAACGAAGAAAAATATTTCAAAGTTCAAACAGGATGCTCTGGCATACCTAATTGTAGCCCCAGCACTAGCTGGCATTTGCTTTTTATTTTTCCATACATATTTAGTATTTATAGACCAAAGCTAACGTTCTGTGATTTTTTTAAATGACTTCCAAATGCATTGCGATCACTCAAAGGTAATTATTCATTCAGATGAAATGTACACCTAACAACCAGAGCTTTCTCAAGCAGAAAAGCCCCCTCAGAGATGGTTGAGAAAATGTTATGCTCAACCTGTGCAATGTTGTTAGAAAGAAAGGAAATTTCTTGACATCTGATGGCAAGATGCCATTCCTCCACTTGCCCCTCTCAACTCATGTGAGAGGCAAAGCATCAATACCATACTTTTGGCTAACACAATGACAGAAATAATTACTTTCACCTGGGACAGTCTAAGTTCTGGGTTGGATTTTTGTTTGTTTTTCTTTTTGGCATTTTAATTTGGTCACTTTTTTTTCCCATATTTCTACCATTCAACACTCAAACCTCATACATGTTAAATGAGTTATCCTCTTTTCTGTTTCAGCATATTTTTGAGAAGAAACCGTATCTTCTGTGGTGACTTAAATATGTCCACAAATGCTTTGATATGTGAAATATGTTCACACCTCCTTTCAGAAAAGGAAGCCTAATTCCTTTCCCTCTGAATCTGGGCTAAACTCCATGACTCATTTCTGACCAATAGAATAAAATGGAAAGGACGGTGTATAACTGGGAGACTAGGTTGCAAAAGGCATTGCCATCTCTCCACCTTCTCTCTCTCTCTCTCTCTCTCTCTCATATTACTCGCTCTGGGAGGAGCCAGCTGCCATGTAACAAAGACACTCAAGCCTTGTGGAGAGACCCTCATAGACAGGAACTGAGGCCTCCTGCCAACAGCCACATAAATGAGCTCAGAAGCAGATCCTCCAGTCTCAGTCAAGCCTCAGATGACTACAGCCTCAGGCTATTGACTACAAACTCATGAGAGACCTTGAGCCAAGACCACCCAACTAAGCTGTTCCCAATTTTCTAACGCATAGAAATAAATGTATATTTATTTCTATTGTAAGAAATAATTAGTGTTTATTGTTGGAAGCCATTAAGTTTGGGGATGATTTATTGCATAAGAATAAATCACTAATTCAATTACATTAAAAATATATACAATTATCACCAAAAACCCATCATCCTAATATGGTTTCCATCTTTGTATGTTCTCTTCCACATGTAAATGCTTTATATAATTGTTATCATAAGCTATTACAATTCTTATTCTGTCCTATTGCCATATTTAAACACGTCCTTTGTTGTTATGTCTTTATAATTGATATTTTTAACATTTAAATAATACTTGTTCATGTGGATATGCCATAATTTTTAAGTCATTTCCATAATATTGAACATTTCAGTGGTTTGCAGATTTTTTTCTATTAGAACTTTTACTGCAGTGAATATCTTTGAACATACAGCATTTCGCTTCTCTTATTTGGCTAAGATAAACTTTCTATATTTGAATTACTGGGGAAAAAAAGTATGAACATCTTTGTGCCTCTCATTAAATAATATCATATTTTCTTTTCAAACAGATTTATCAATTTATCAGCAATGAATAAGTGTACCAGCTACACTACAACCATAATTATATTACAGTCATTTAAAGTTGTGCTAAAAGGTACAAAATTGCATCTCAAGTTTGCTTTAATTTAAATTTCTTTGATTCCTAATGAGATCGTATGGGCTTTTTTACATGTATAATTATTGTTTCTACTTTTGTGAATTATCTCCTCCTATATTTTGTGATTATCCTAGTTTTAGTTGCACTTTTCTTATAAATTTGGATGTAAAATTACAGATTAGAAATACTAACCTTTTATAGCCTTTGATTAAAATGTTTTTCCAGTCAGTTGTCCATTTATACAAGTTTGCTTTTCTCAGTACACAAAAATTCTTAATTTTTTACATTCAAATATAGCAGTACTTCTATGTTATTTCTTCCATTGCTTTCTAGTACTGCATAGCTAAGAGAGTTCACATTTTCCCTCTAATCTGAACTGCTATTTTCTTCTAGTTTCTCTAGAATTTATGAAGAGGTGTTTCATTTTGTTTTGTTTGTACCCCAAATCCATCAGGAATTAATTTTCATATATACTGTAAAATGTAGATATTTTTCAGAATTGTTCTTATTTTTAATTAAAAATAGTTCACAGTAACTTGGTTTTTAAATGCCTACAACACTCCTAGGGCTAACTGGTGATCACTGAATTGTCACCAAAACAATGCCAAAGAATCACATAACCAAGACCTATGGTGGACACTATAACTGGAGACTTCTCTTTTTTTTTTCGTGTCCATAGAAGAGACAAGTGCTTCTGGGAGACTGGGCTCCTCCCTAGCCCAAGGAGGTGAATCATGATTGGCCCAAGTCAAATATTTTATTTTTCCGTGACTGATTAGGCTTGGGTTTGTCTTACCATGTTGGCCAATGATACGTGTGGAAAAACCTGCCAGGGGGTCTCGGCCAATAGCCTTTCTCACTGAACAGAAAGAGACATACAGAAAGAAAGATCCCTCTTCCATCAAAATTGCTACCTGCCTGTGCCTTAAACATATCAGGAACCTTGCAACCATAAAAAGACAAGTCAGAGAACAAATGCTGAAGATGATGGAGCAGACAGATGGCAAGACGGATATTAGATGATGGTGTTGCACTACGGAATTAACCAATTCTAGCACTGCCCTACCTAAAAATGTGTTCTTTAACAGAATATGTATTTCTATTGTTATTGCCACTTTCAGATATCCTTTCTGTTATTTTCAGCCACAAATATCTTAAATTTTAAAGCCTCTTTAATGTTTTTCCCCTTGCTTGTTGATTTCTCACACACCATTTAGAAACGATGCCACAGGTTTAAGTTCCAGATTCATAAATTCCAAGAGGTAAAAAGCCAGAGCGTATCTGGGAGACTGTCTTCTGTGAACCTCCCCATTAGCAGGAGACGGGGTCTTCACTCCCCCAAGAGCCTTTGCCAACTCTGTGTTTCTCCCATATTCCAACTGTGCCTTTGTGCTCAGGGCCCTTTGCCTTCTTTCTCAGTAACAAAGTACACCTATTAGAACCCTAAGTACTTACAGGCTCCAACTTTCCCAAGAGGATGAGCTGCAGTGAACGACAAACACCATTTTCCACAGCCATTAAATGCAAATCTCTAGACACCTCCTTATCAGCAACAATACAATGAAAACTGAACACTCTGCTAACAAGATTTTGATAGTAAGAATCCTAAATTGCCATGTTCTACAAATCCTGCCACAGAGGAACAAGAGTTTGCCCAATTAGCAACCTTCTTAATAATAACAGCAAATACTTATTCAAACAACCTGAGACTAAATGAAAAATTCAAATAAATCAGAAGCTTGGTCTACAGCAGTGGTTTTTAACTGAGCTCCCTAGAACCCTCGAGATTCTCTACACAAACACCTCAAATGAAAATAAGGGGGACTGCGGAAATAGCTCAATCCCGGGCCCCTCTTCAAAAGAAAAGCTCTGCTTTTATCTGTGTTTTTTATATATTGGTCTTGTACAATATTCAGCTTGAAGAAAGACTTTCTTGTTGTTGTGAAACACTAGCTGAGATTCTTAATGTTTTGGAGGCCTAATAAACAATAAAATTTTTGCAAAATTTATACGAAAATAAGCAACCAGATCATTAAGGGAAAGATGGGAAGGCAGAAGATACTATCTCTTTTTTCTTTTTATTTTTATTTTCCTTCTTGTCATTTTTAGTATAATAACTTAATGAAAGGTCAACATATATGTGTATTTTTCATATGAGAACTGGAACAGATGAGACTTTCATTATTGGATCCTTGTGCTATATCTGGTCTTCCTGATGTATGTTGGATGACAGGAGATGGTAAGAAGGAGAAGGCTGATTCTCATCATTCCATTTTATTATGATAACCTGCCCGCACAAATTACTGGCATAGCTTTCACCACATTGGCATACACAGGCTATTTCTATTGATCTCGAAACTTAAAGAGTCCATGACCTCATCTGAAGTATGCTTTTTAATAATTCACACCATTTAAAGACCCATTAAAATGTCAGAACTGTCATAAACCTTGCAAACAGTTGTTACTTCTAATGTCTTCAAAATAATAATGCATTATTGATGAAAACTTGGTTCATAATCACATTACCCCCATTTGACAAAGCCAATACAGTATATGCTTTTTTCCACATCCCAGAACTTGATCATCCCCGTTCAGTCAAGTTACTTTGCTCCTAGGCCTGCCCAGGTTCTTCCACAGAGTTCTTTGGAATCTTCTCATGTCCCAAGCCAAGACTGACTTATGGGCTGACTTATTTCAAAGAGGACACCAGCGCAATGATATGATTATAAATTTGCCTGAAGAAGCCACTGACCAGAGAGTACAAAAGGAGGAAGGAGCTGGGCAGTTAGAAATCCACTGTTAGGCTAGGAGCGGTGGCTCATGCCTGTGATCCCAGCACTTTGGGAGGCTGAGGCAGGAAGATCGCCTGATCTCAGAATTCAAGACCAGCCTGGGCAATATAGTGAGACACTGTCTTTACAAAAAATACAAAAACTAGCCAGGTGTGGTGGTGTGCACCTGTAGTTCCAGCTATTCAAGAGGCTGAGGCAAGAGAACCATTTGAGCCCAGGAGTTCAAGGTTGCAGTGAGCTGTGATCATGCCACTGCACTTGACTCTGTCTCTAAAGAAAAAGGAAAGAAAGAGAAAGAGAGAGAGACAGAGAGAGAGGGAGGGAAGGAGGAAGGAAGGGAAGGAAAAGGGAGGGAGGGAGGGAAAGAAGGAAAGAAGGAAGGAAGGAAAGGAAGGAAGGAAGGAGGGAAGGAAGGAAGGAAAGAAGAAAGAAAGAAAGAAAGAAAGAAAGAAAGAAAGAAAGAAAGAAAGAAAGAAAGAAAGAAAGAAAGAAAGAAAGAAAAGAAAGAAAGAAAGAAAGAAAACAAGAAAGAAAACAAGAAAGAGAAAGAAATCCACTGCCAGCTGACATGTTGGCTTCTTTGGATGTATAAGGCTTTCTCCTTCAGAAATTCCTAGGTATAAACACACAAACTTGATTTCAGGTGCTTTTTCAATGGAGCATGAAGAGAAAGAACATATTAGTTTGATTATCAATCAAACCAGTAAAATGAAAAAAGTTCTCCAAAATATGGGATTCTCCTTAAAAGTAGAGTTGCCAGGTAAAATGCAGGATTCCCAGTTAATTTTGAATTTCAGATAAATGACAAATAATTTTTAGTAAAAATGTCCCAAATAATGCATGGGACACATACTAAAGAATGATTTGTCATATATCTGAAATTCAAATTCTCCTTGGCATCTTGTATTTTTATTTGCTAAATCTGGCAATGATACCTAAAAGGTATGTTTTAATGCCTCACCTAACATTAAAAATGCTGATGGTGCCAGCTTAGTGGTCCCCAATTCGGGCAACATATTAGAATTACCTGCGGTTGCCTAGGCCCACCCTTTAGAGCAGCTAAATCAGTTTGGGCAATAGTATCCAGGCATTATTTTAAGCTCCCCAGGGGGTTCTAATGGACATCTAGGATTCAGAACCACGTTGCTGGTAGAAATAATGACCCTCTCAGAGAGACATATCTGAGTCATATCAAAGATGTCTCAGGATCTAGTGACAGGGAAATATATGTATGTTTAAAAGCATATTCAACATTTTAATATAAATTTATATTTGAAAAATAAAATGTGTTTATGTTATAATCTACAAACAAATAAGAGTAACCAAGTTATTCAAATCTGGACAGCTAAAAGAGATAATAAAGCACATAGTCCAGAACCTGGGGCAAGTCCCCATGGGGCAGAGCACCTGGGGATAGAGAACAGGGGTCACAAGGCAAGGGGCAGGCAGGATTTAATGGGTGCACAGGTGTCCCGGGTCAGAGGGTAACAAAGACCAGGGTTCAGGAAAACAGACAAGAAGTAGGACCTCGGGCCAAGAAGCTAGACAGTCACCAGCCAGGCACCAGCAGATGCACAACCGATCACGTAGTTCTGCTAATTGCAGGACTTTGGGGACATCAATCCCAGCACCTGGCTGGCCCAGGGTTCACAGGTGACATAGGTGTGAGCACTTGGCTACAGTGAGGAACAGAGTTACAGAGAAGGGCAATGGTAAATTCACTTCTCTGAGTGAAATGCCAACTGACCTGCACCTATGGTGATTTGAAACGAGTTTGATGCTTAGAAGTCACAGCTTTTAGTCCTGCATATTTTTTTTTTTTTCCTTGAGACAGGGTCCCACACCAATGCCCAGTCCAGTGGTGACAGCTCACTGCAGCCTCAACCTCCCAGGCTCAGGTGATTCTCCCACCTCAGCCTACCAAGTTCCTGGAACTACAGGTGCGCACCACCCCACCTAGCTAGCTTTTTCTGGGTTTTTTTTTTTTTTTTTTTTCTTGGAGAGACGGGCCGTGTTGCTTAGGCTGGTCTCGAACTCCTGGGCTCAAGCAATCCGCCCACCTCAGCCTCTCAAAGTATCGGGATTACAGGCATGAGCCACCACGCCCAGCCTAGTCCTGTGTACTTTAAGGAGGGTGATGTGCTCAACCTGAGTTCTTTTCTGAAAAACAAGGAACATAACCTTCTTTGCGGGGATGTGTAAGCAGCATACCCAGAGACAAGTTTGCACTGAATGCTGCAGCCCTAGAGCAGAAGCCAGGCATTCTGAAGTCACCCACTGCCCCGGGAACCACAGAAAGGAGGGGTAAATGTACTGCAACTCTCATTGACTACACAATAACAGAAGTCATCTTGCATTTGCTAATCCTCCTCCAACTCCATTTTATGTCCTAGGTCTATATTTTACTGAGATTTCTATTCTCCTAATAAAATAACATCCTGCTTGTATGATCTTCTTCATGCAAAAAACCTTAAACCACAGCAACCCATCCCCCAAAGGCATAAAAGTAAACCAAAAGCCATATGGCACTGGAATTAAAGTCAGCATATTGTTGTGTTGTATAATTCACCATTATTACAAATGATTTCTCAGTGATATTATGGTATTAACCCACTTTAGTGTGCAATGATTCATTGTAGTTCTGTTTTCCTTTGAAGCCCAGCCAGCTGTATTTCAAGGGGAGCTCAGCTGAATTTAACCACACAAACATTATATTGCCAGCACCATTCCCCAGCCCAGCCACCTGACTCATGGAAACTGCATGTTTCAGGCCATCCGCAGGGTTTCTAGCTCTCAGCACACGAAGAATGCTGCAACTGCATATCTACAAGATCCCATCCTAATTTGTGGAGGTAATCAGTTCCATCCATCCTCACGGACATCTGACCTTGTCACTCAAATTATACTAGAAAATTTTGAGTAACGTGCCCAGCTCCCTAATTTCCTGATGGGCAAATTTGAAGGTAGTTAACGAAAGTCAAAAGAGAGATTGTGGAATTTCTCTCAGTTAATGAGGAAGATGTAAATTTGCCTTCCTTTCACAGAGGGAACTTGGTACTTAACATGTATATTAAACGACATACATTAAGGAGCATACATTAAACAACTATGTAGGAAACCTTTATGTATACATAAACTACATCACATATGTATGCATATACATATGTGTTTGTCATCCTGATGACCCCAATCTCACAACTCCCTGGGTTCACCCTGTCTCTTAATATTCAAGTAAAATGATTCAAACAACCATACTAGTGAGGAGACAAGCAGACCCTGATTATCTGGGAACTGGCCTGGTACTATGAGCCACACCTTAGTGTATTCTTTTGTTGAACACAAATAACTTTAAGGACCATCAGCATCAAACAAGGCCACTCTGTGCCTATGATGGATCAAGACAAAAACAAGACCACTCCACATGTGTGAACATAGACAAAGCAGGAACACTGCCCAACCCACAAAATACCAGACGTCCCCCTCTCCGAGCTAATGTGGGCAACTGCTGCTTCTTTACCAACTATGGTTTCAGCCTCATTCTAGCCTGCCCATCCTATGCATAAGATAGTTAAGATAACCAATCATAGAATTATCTCCGCTTCCTGACAGCATTCAATTAGAGCAAAGCCCGCTTCCTTAAAACCTCCCCTAAAATCACCCAACACAAGACCAAAGCCCGCAAGCCTTTATAAATCCATTCACTGAGACGCCCCACAGCTCCCCACAATGTAAGTTCTCCCCCGCTGCAGCTGCAATGAGTAGACCCAGCTTGTTCAACTATTAATACGTATGTGTTCCTGGCAGTCTTTGGCTACGGGACATTGAGACATGGAACATCAGAATTTATCCTTATCTTTTCAAATGTCATTTCCCCTGGCATATTTGAGAGAAAGGGGTTACCTACCTTCCACACCTGGGTCAATCCTGCTTCATGGCTATTCTCTGGATCCTAACCGACATGCTCAGCTCCATTTTAGGAGTTCTGGGGCCACTGTCTTTTGCCCTCTTTCTGCAAAACATCACAAACACAAGGTTATGAGCAAAATAACCATTTGTGTGAGGATTTGGAAGCAATGGAGTGCAGCACGGAATACACAACTTGAAATTGACTATCATACATCCGTGCCAACATTTCTCAAGGACTCCCTCACCCCTTCCCTCTACTGCCACCTTCCTTTCCCCCTAACTTTTTTTTTTTTTTTTTTTTTTTGAGACGGAGTCTCGCTCTGCCACCCAGGCTGGAGTGCAGTGGCACGACCTCGGCTCACTGCAAGCTCCGCCTCCCGGGTTCAGGCCATTCTCCTGCCACAGCCTCCCGAGTAGCTGGGACTACAGGCGCCTGCCACCATGCCCGGCTAATTTTTTGTTTTTTGTATTTTTAGTAGAGACGGAGTTTCACCGTGTTAGCCAGGATGGTCTCAGTCTCCTGACTTCGTGATCCACCTGCCTCGGCCTCCCAAAGTGCTGGGATTATAGGCGTGAGCCACCGCGCCCGGCCATCTTTCCCCTTAACTTTTAAAGAATTTCTCACTATCTGGGTTCTCCTTGCTCCCCTACCTCCATGCCACCAGCTTTATTTATGTGTTTGTCTGTCCTTTCATCCTTCTGTCATCTGAACCCCCAAACTTCAGCTTCCAGCAGCCTCTCCCCAACATTCCTCTCTTGTTTATTTGCAGAGCCTCCAAACCCTGAACTCTCTCGCCCACAGAACGGTGGTGGAAACTTTATTATGCAAATCATTTTTCTCGTTTGCATGCTCTACCCTAAGCACCCTAGTAGCAGTTGGCATGGAGCTGAATGGGGTAGTAAGCAGAGAAATCAACATTTCTATAAAACCACCCCAAGAAGGTATATGAATTTTTAAAACAAAAGAAAAACGTTCCTCCTGGATGGAATTCTGCTCTAATTCTACTAGAGTAGTGGCTTTCAAACTTGCTTGGTTGAGAACCTCAAAAAGAAACAGATTTACATTGCAACTCAGTATATACACATACAAACATGATGGATGAGAAAGGGACTGAGAGACAGAGAAAGAGAGAGATCTCTTACCCTTACTAAAATGCTCTCTGGCCAGGCATGGTGGCTCACCCCTGTAATCCTGGCACTTTAGGAGGCCAAGGCAGAAGGATTGCTTGAGCTCAGAAATTCAAGATCAGCCTGGGGAACCCAGGGAGATCCCATCTCTACAAAAAATAATAATAATAATAAATTAGCTAGGCATGGTGGCACACACCTGTGGCCCCAGTTACTCAGAAGCCTGAGGTGGGAGGATCACTTGAGCCCAGGAGTTCAAGACCAGCCTGGGCAACATAGTGAGATCCCATCTCTACAAAAAATAAAAAAATTAGCTGGGTGTGGTGGTGCATGCCTGTAGTTCAGCTACTCCAGAGGCTGAGGTGGGAGGATCATTTGAGTCTGGGAGGTCAAAGCTGCAGTGTGCTGTGATCACAAGACTACACTCCAGACTGGGCAACAGAGTGAGACCCCAAAACAAAGTAGTCTCTACAAAAAAAAAAAAAAAAAATTAGCCAGGTGTGGTGGTACACACCTGTGGTCTCGGCTACTCAGGAAGCTGAGGTAGGAGGATTGTTTGAGCCTAGGAGGTCAAGGCTGCAGTGAGCTGTGTTTGCATCATTGTACTCCAGCCTAGGCAACAAAGTGAGACCCTATCTCAAAAAAAAGTAAAACACAATAAAAATAAACTGCACCCTGATATTTCCTTTTTAATTCTACTTTTTTTAATGGAAAAATTCTAGTTGGCTGAAACCTATTATGCTGATTTCATTACCCACTAATGGATCTCACATGGTAGTTTGAGAGTGCTCTCCTACAGCAACTAACGTTTAAAATAACAAACTTTTCTTCCAACTATAGGTGGAAAGATAGAGCTTATGCTCACTCACACACACACACACACACACACACACACACACACACTCACGTGAGGTATCTCACCTGGCAGCTTCTTGAGCTGGAGGAATAATACAAGAGAGAAAGAAAAAATGTGAATCACCTCTTCTCTGTAGCTTGAATTCACCCGACTGTGGCAACGCTCAAAGTACAGCATCAGTTCATATGGCGACCAGTTCATTTGAAGGAGTTCCTTTCAGGTGAAGAGATCTGTTGAAGCCCAGCCAAAGATGAAGCAAACCAAGGCCCAGATGAGAAGCAACTCAGGATGCGACTTCAGTGGCGTCCAGGAACAGATGCAAAGAACCCAGCGGCCCAGCAATTACACAGAACTGCAAAGTGGGAGAATGCAGATAGGGAAAATAAAGAGTAAGAAGACCACAACCACAACTAGGGCAGTTCAGGGAGCCGATGTCAACATAGAGAAGGAGAAGTGGTTGACAGGAATTACAGAGGGACGAACAGCCCCAGGAACAGAAACCAGCCATGGAGAAAGGGGTGGAAACCACACAGGTAAAGTGATACCTACCCTGGAACCAGAACCGGAAACTATGGATCCTACAGGACATGGATGCAGCTTCTTAGAGCTGTAACATACCTTTTAACGGATGGGCAGCTCTCCCCTGAGCAGAAAATCCATTTGTGAATTTGAAGGTCCCTGATATTTTTGCAGAATGAAGCCTTGTTCTACAAAGGCCAAAGACAAAGACAAAGGAAGGTGCATTAAGCCAGGCAAGGTTGATGAGAATGATGATGATTAAACACTGTTTTTACCAAGAATTTGAGACAGTGCCCCCTTTTGGCTACTTCTCACACCTTTACCCTTAATTTATACATCTTCTCAAATAGAGGTTTGTAAGTGTGCATTCATTATCTTTCCCTGGAGTTATAAATGCATTTTCACTGATTTTTAAGCTCTAGACAGCCTTGCTAGTATGTTTACATTGTGGTGTTTATTTTCAGAGGTAGAACTGCAATAAATGAAAAATATTTTCCCTTCAGTAGAAAGGGAAATATTATACTTAGATATTTATAAGTGGTTATTTTTTAAATGGTAAGACAAAAATATTATAATTATACATTGCTGACAATAATTTTCTGAATGTTTCTAGTTTAAAGACAAAGTAATATTCATGACATGAACTATACTTCAAACTGAATATGGAATAAAAATGCATTTAAATAACGAGAGCGAACTGCATATCTAAGTGTACGTGCAAATCAGCTTAACTGTTTTATGTTAGAGTTACTATGATGGGAAATCACCATAATAAAAATAATAAAGCTACTATTTTTTGAGTACCTATTTTATGCCAAGTGCTGTGATGGATATTTTATAAGTGCTCTCTTATTTAATACTCACAGTAACCCTAAGAAGGAGGTAATATTAACCCTATTTTGCAGATGATGAAATCAAAGTACAGAGAGATTAAGTCATCTGCCCAAGGTTACACTGCTAGTAAGTGGCCAAACTAGGATTTAGACCTGTATCTCCCCACACAAGTCTATATTTGTTTCCTGTTTCTACATTGCCTCCTCCATCTCAGCCTTTGGGGGGATGACATCCAGGTGCTTATTCTGGGTACAAGGCTTTGCCCAGTCAAATGCCATCATCTTTAGAACCTTCCAGAGAATATGGATGTGAAAACTCTAGACAGTTATGTTCTCTCACCTAGAAGTAAGCAGACTGTACTCACTCATGTGAAATGCAAGACAGACTCAAGTGGGTTTCTGAGGGTTTCTTTTCAGACATAAGACCTCAGCAAGAGCCTTCTAGGACCCCACCAATGTCTGCAGAGCCTGGTTCGGCCCGGGGCTTCAGATAGTTTTGGATGTTCCCCTCAGCAGACTGCAAGCTCTGTAAAGACGGTTGTATATGGCATAGAATGGACCAGTCACTGAGGACACAATAAATGCTGATTATCTGCTTAGGGTTTCTCCCACAGAACACTGCAGAAGGGCTGCATCCTACAATGGCTCACGCCATTTTCCCTAATCCTCTGTTCCCATAATTTCCCTTAGAAGTAAAAGCATCTCGGCCGGGCGCGGTGACTCACACCTGTAATCCCAGCACTTTGGGAGGCCGAGGCGGGCGGATCACGTGGTCAGGAGATGGAGACCATCCTGGCTAAGGTGGTGAAACCCCATCTCTACTGCAAATACAAAAAAAAAAAAAAAATAGCCGGGTGTGGTGGTGGCACCTGTAGTCCCAGCTATTCGGGAGGCTGAGGCAGGAGAATGGCGTGAACCCGGGAGGCGGAGCTTGCAGTGAGCCGATACCGCGCTGCTGCACTCCAGCCTGGGCAACAGAGCGAGACTCTGTCTCAAAAATAAATAAATAAATAAAAAATAAACAAGTAAAAGCATCTCCCACCCTCTTCCCTAGAGGCACCTTCCTGCATTCAAATAAGTACTCAAATAAGTGCTTCAAGGCACAAGTCTGTTTCATTATGTTCCTCCTCCACTGGCAGGAAAGAGGGGTTGCGGAGAGTTCTCCTCCATCACATCCTGCCTAAATTCCACAGCAGCAGCCCAGGTGTTCTTTAATAAGGAAGCAAAATGGACTCCTAAAATGGGCGAGAAAGTATTCATTCTTGGACTAAGAAGACATTTTGCGTCATAAATATTCAATGTTAATTAGCTAGTAATTCGTGTTTCCTTGGATTTGGAACCTACATATATTTTTTAATGGACACTGTCTTCTCTCAGGAGTAGCCATCTCTAGATTTTTTGGCACAATTATGTGATATGTGAACTAATGATGATTTCTTGTACTAGTATAAAATTTTAATGGGGGGAGAGAGAAACAAAATAGAGACCAGTCTTCAAATTTAACATAAATGGAACAATAAACAGTCATGAAGGAAATGTTTATGATACAATAACTGTTATTAGCTTGATGTGCTGACTGAGAAAAGATATAGTATGCATTTTTTAAAGTGACTCTAAAGGAAGAATAATTTGTTTGCATAAAATATGATTACTTACCGTCATAAATGTTTATTTGAATTTATTGCACTATAACCAAAGCCAACTGCATCAGCCACAGCAGGGAAACCAAATTTTGAATTGCAAAGCAAACCAAAGGTGTGACTGGGAACACATCAGCATCCAATGCTGACTCGGAGAAATTGAGGCAGTTAAAATTCTGCTGATTTTTCAGGATGTGAGACTCTAAAGAAGCTGAATTGTTTAGAAACAGAAAAAAACTGTAACTCGGACTGGGACCCACCTCTTCTGAAAAAACAACACCTAGATGACACCAGTCAGCACCTTTCTCAGCTTCACCTGACTTTCCACCTGCTGTCCACACTAGAGTCTATCAACTGGCTATTTGAGGCTGAACCCAGCTGCAGATGCCATTTTTATAAGTTCACATTTAAACACATTTAGAAGAGTTTAGAATAAAGCCCAGGTGTGCTGTGCTTTCTCAACTCACCGGTCTCCATCATGCCCTCTCTTCTTAGGCTCCTATCTTCTTCATTCATGTACCTGCCCCACCTAGTGGGCCCTGGAACCCTTGACCCACACACATGCCTTCCAAGGACTCATGAAATACTGCTGTCTGTAGCCAAACGATAAAACCGAAAGCCCTTCGAGGAAAAGGGCTTACATTGTCTCCGTCATTGGCTAGAAGGAGAAGAATGAGAAAAGGAGGAGGAAGAGACCTTGATCCTTAAAAGTGCCTTTACACTAATTTTCTCAATTGAGGCTGCCCAAGGAACCACAGTAAGTCAGAGGTGGAGGAGGCTCCAAGGCCTCTACTCCCCATTTCCTAGTGCCCAGCTCTTCCAAAGATCCCAAAACTACTTCTACTGCAAACCGAGTGGATGCTTTGCAAGCAATCACTGATAAAAGATACAAGAGATGGCTAAGGAACATCTTGGAGGACATGAGGAAGGACAGGAGAAAGCCTCTACAGAACAGACCAGGACATCTTGAAATCTTTCCACCATGTGGAAATAAAATTTATTTTTTAGTGATGATTCTCCATAATCAAACGACTCCATTTTTTTTTTTTTTGTATTATCCGGGAAAATATCTTTAATATCGTGATTTTTGTTTTTAGATTAACAGAAAGGCTTGGTTTCTGATGTTACCTTGTTACTCCTTTTAACTTTGTCACACTAAGACAACACAAAGAAGGACAAGAAAGGGGGTGGAAAGAAAACAGTAAAAATGTTGAACCTTACAATGTGCCAAGCACCAGGCTTGGTGAATTCACATGAGGTATGTCATAAGACCCTCACACATCTACATTTTAGAAAGCAGGAAGCAGGGCTGGGAGTAGTGGCTCACACCTGTAATCCTAGCACTTTGGGAGGCCGAGACGGGTGGATCACTTGAGGTTAGGAGTTCAAGACCAGCCTGGCCAACATAGTGAAACCCCGTCTCTATAAAAAAAAAAAAAAATCGGCCGGGCGCGGTGGCTCACGCTTGTAATCCCAGCACTTTGGGAGGCCGAGGCAGGCGGATCACGAGGTCAGGAGATCGAGACCACGGTGAAACCCCGTCTCTACTAAAAATACAAAAAAATTAGCCGGGCGTGGTGGCGGGCGCCTGTAGTCCCAGCTACTCGGAGAGGCTGAGGCAGGAGAATGGCGTGAACCCAGGAGGCGGAGCGTGCAGTGAGCCGAGATCCCGCCACTGCACTCCAGCCTGGGCGACAGAGCGAGACTCCGTCTCAAAAAAAAAAAAAAAAAAAAAAATCAGCTGGGTGTGGTGGGGGTCAGCTGTAATCACAGCTACTCGGGAGGCTGAAGCAGGAGAAATGCTTGAATCTAGGAGGAGGAGGTTGCAGTGAGCCAAGATTGCGCCACGGCACTACAGCTGCAGCCTGGGCGACAGACCGAGACTCCATCACAAAAAAAAAAAAAAAAAAGAAAAAGAAAGAAAAAGAAATCAGGAAACAGGAGTTAAGTAGCTTGGCCAAGGTCCCAGAGCAAGTAACAAAGTAGCTGGCCTATACTTTGTCTTTTAGAACTGCTGGCCAACTACCATTTAGACTCACTGCTTCGTTTTTTGGGATTGTATTAATGGGTTAGGCTTTGATTTGTAAGTGGAAATAAATATGCAACATATTTAGTGTGACATCTTCATTTACCCAGACAACTTTCATTTCCCCTTCACATACTTAATTAAGGCCTTCGTGGTCCACAGTTCATTGAATAGCCACAATTTTAAAATCTGATTTCCAGAATGTTTCTTTAAAGAATGTAGTTATAGAGGACAGAAGGGGCAGTTGTCAGTATTCTACCAATTCATTGAGACAATTACTGGAAATTTAGCCTGAAAGAGGGTTTTTCTGAACTCTACTAATCACTGTTCAGCTCTCTTATTTCTTTCAGTTATAGAAGAGCTGAGGTTTAGTGAACAATTTCAGCCTCTTCCTACAGAGAGCTCTTCACCAGTGGTTCACTTCATCTGAAGCACCAGCAAATAGCTCAATGTAAGGGCTGATAACTGTGTTTCTAGATACCAGGTTATGACCGTGTCCACCATAGGAAGTTGGTTTTGTCTTTTTAAAATATCATCATGAAAGCATCCTCACAGCATGAAACCTGAGAGAGAGAGAGCTCAATACTTCATACAATGTGTCAAGAAGAGCATTAGCAACAACAAAAAAATTTACAATATTTTATTTCCACGTTATTTCCCTAAGCCCCCTGTTGTCCAGATCTTTCTGGCCTTCAGAAACCACAGGTAGCTTCTGGCAAAGCTTGAGACAGATGGCGATGTGAAGTTCCTGGCAAGTGAGATAAATGTGAGCAATATCAAGCACCCACCTCACAACTTTGGAGGCTCACGACGCGCCAGCTCCTACCCGAGGCCTCAGGAAGGATCGCTTGCTAAAATAATTTTCTGGTTAACAAGAAACCTATGCAACATTTTATGCCTGGTGTTTCAAAAGCCCCCTCTGAGGGATCCACACTATGCATTTTAATTTAGGTTTACACGTTTTGTTTTTTAGTAGAATGAACTGTGCATAACAACACATTTCACAATATAAAATAAAAAGCCCTTGATACAGTTCATCTACTGGAAGGTTTTAACTCTAAATCCAGAACAAATAAAGCAAAGTAAACACAGCAGTACTCCAACTTGCCTCCTCCAACATTTGCTCATTTTTTTGGCCATAGATTTAGGGGAGATTGGGGATATGGAGGAAGACAGAGGAAATAGTAAGACACAGGAACATTGGTGACATGCTAAGGAATCCTTAATATCATCTGGAATCAATGATCTTTTATTGAAAATCAGAGTGCATAAAACAATGTCCTGAATTCTTCTTACTCATTTTGCCACATTTGCTGGAAATCAATCCTTTTGCAATCAGCTCAGATTTCAAATAAACTTTGAGAGGCTTTATGCCCTTTCGGCATGTAAATGTGTATTTTAGATCCATTTGAAAACACAATAGGAGGGTGAATTTGAAGATCATAGACATTTTCTATTTGTTTTGGTTCAATTCCACAAGGTTTTATAGAGTTCCAGGTTGGTACACAAATTCTCTAACAGAAGCTGTGTCCAGGAGCTATCAGTGGCCTTTAAGAACATCCACTTTATCCCAACTTCTGACGGATAAGAAATGAAACACAGAACACTTAGATGATTTGCCTGTAATTACACAATATGAGGAAGAGCTGCCTTCAAATGTATCATAAGAAGGTCATGCTTTCCATGTTTGGCATCTGATTCTCCATCCGCATCAGCAGGACTTGAAGGCACCAGTGCCCTCTGGCAGACAGACCCACTTCTCCAAGGACTTGGATGTGTTTGACTAGTGGGATTGGGCAAATGACACTCCTTTAGAGAATCTTTTGTAATTAGACCAGTCATGAACATATCTTTGCTTCATTCCATAAACCTGGTAACTTCTGAAAATCTGGAATTCTCCTTTCAATTTATTTTCCTTTGTCCCATGAAATCATCTGACATAGGAAAATAACTGTGCTATTTCTCTACACTTTATCAGCCTAAAAGTTAAAGGAATATGAGGGAAATGAGGCTGAAAAGTCTCTCTTCTTTCTATTTTCTTTTCTTTTCTTTTTTTTTTTTTTTTTTTTTTGAGACGGAGTCTTGCTCTGTCGCCCAGGCTGGAGTGCAGTGGCGCAATCTCGGCTCACTGCAAGCTCCGCCTCCCGGGTTCATGCCATTCTCCTGCCGCAGCCTCCCGAGTAGCTGGGACTACAGGCGCCCGCCACCACTCCCGGCTAATTTTTTTGTATTTTTAGTAGAGAGGGGTTTCACCTACATTCTATTCATCCTCCTAGACTCAATCCCAACAAATCTTCTCAAGATCTTTCCCAAACAATCATAGCCCACCCCGACTTACTATGGATGTTAACTTCAGTATCATATATTATTCAGGTCTCTTCCCAACTTGGTTTCTGTAAAAACTGAGAGTTAAAATGAAGACTAAACATAAAGGTCAAAATATTGACTTTATTACTACGTGATTTTGCTAAGACTAACCCCTAGTTTGTTTATCTAGGTAGACTTATCCCCAATCTCAGACAGCCCTGGAGCAGGGCAAGAGGTGGATGCACACCCAAGTGAAACACACACGTTGGAAGGGAAGCATCGAGGAAGGCCCATGCTCTGTGTAGACAAGCTAGCTCCCAAGAGAAGAAAGGAGGATGAAATTGTCCTGAGCATACTGTTCAGTCCATGAAGGTGGAATTAATAATGGGGAAAGAGAAACCTGGAGTGTACTCCGTTGAAATCCCCCTCAAAAAAGCCAGTGGTGGGAAAAATGTTCTCCTCCAATTCATAGTCTTGCATTACATTTCTCTATGCATGTTAGTTCTCTTCTTTTATCTGGATTTTTGAGCTTCTTCAGGACAGAAACCATGTCTTAAATGGCTTGTGTCCCTCACTGAAGCAAATACAATACTGAGTAAATAATGAATACTTAACACAACCTTGGTTTTTAAAGGATTGATCATAACAGCAAGGGTTGTAGAAAGTTAACTTTTCAAATTTGTGAAAAAACAAACCTTAGAACACTAATGTGTTTCATCAGTAGGTTGACCAGGTTGGACATGGGTCCCAAGTCAAATTCTCATATCCAAAAGACCCTACTTAAAACCATGCAGCCTTATTCTCTATTACAAAAATCCTCTATGTTGTTATTTGGAAAACATTATAACCTAAAGACTTTGAGCATAATTTGGCATACATTCATTCTCTACACACAACCTAAATGTTTGTTCTCCTTTAATGAAATAGCTATTGATAACATTGCAAAGTTTCACTAAAAGAAAAATAAATACTACTAAAAGAAATAAGAATTAGAAACTGCTGCTTAATGCACAAATATGGGTAGGATATGCCCAAATTCCTCCAAATTGGTTGATGAAAGTCTTGCAGTTATGCTATAATCAGAAGAAAAAAAAAACTACACTCGGAAGAAATGCCCTACCAGCATACTAAGCAAATTATGGCTATAAAATTTCTGAGTTTACACACCATCTGCCAAGATATTAAAAATGCAGTTCCAGACATAAAGGGAAGCACAACAAACTAAAGAAATTTCTAAATTGGAATGTCCTGAAATTGAAACTCTAAAAATTCCCCCAAGTGGGAACTGACGAGGTGAAGCCTTCTTTCTGAACAGACACATATTGCAAGAGCAGTAGTGAAATTGTTACCTACATAGTGTCCTCCACTAGGAAGAGGGAATTTTTAAATATTCCTAAAAGAAAAAGAAAAAACAAACCTCCTTAGTTGCCTCAGCCTACAGACAGATTAAAACTTCCCCACTGTGGCCCCTGTCATTCTCGGTTGTCCTTTGTAAGATTAACCCATTGTTCCAAAAATACACAGGTTCCAGGCCCATACATTTTTTGATTTTTCAATTGATACATGTTTTTACATCTTTCTGGGGGTACATATGCTATTTTGATACATGCATACAATGTGTAGTGGTCAAATCCGGGTATTTAGGATATTTATCACCTTGAACATTTATCATTTCTTTGTGTTGGGAACATTTCAAATCTTCTCTTCTAGCTATTTTGAAATATACAATATAATGTTGTTAACTACAGTCGCTCTACTTTGTTAGCAAACATTATAACTTATTTTTTCTATCTAACTGTATGTTTTTACCTGTAAACCTATCTCTCTTCGTCTCCCTCTCACCTCCTTCATACAAACACACACACGCACACATTCACACACACACACCCCCTTCCCAACCTCGGGTAAGTATCATTCTACTTTCTACCTCCATGAGTTCAAAATTTTTACCTCCCATGTGTGAGACCATGCAATATTTGTCTTTCTGTATCTGACTTATTTCACTTAACATAATGACCTCCATTTCCATCCATGTTGCTACAAATAACATGACTTCATTCTTTTTTATGAATAAATGGTATTCCTTTGTGTATATATACCATGTTTTCAGTATGTATTCATCCACTCATGGCCACTTAGGTTGATTCCATATTTTGGCTATTGTGCATAGTGCTACAATAAACATGGAGGTACAGGTATCCCTTTAATATACTAATTTCCTTTCCTTTGCATAAATATCCAGTAGTGGGATTGTGGGATCATATGGTAGTTCTATTTTTAACTTTTTGAGAAACCTCCACGCTGTTTTCCAAAATGGTTGTACTGGTTTACATTCCCACCAACAGTTTATGAAAGTTTCTTTTCCTCCATATTCTCATCAGCATTTGTTATTTTTTGGTTTTTGTAATAGCCATTTTAACTGGGATAAGATGATACCTCATTGCAGTTTTGATTTGCATTTCCCTTATGATTCGTGTTGTTGAACATTTTTTCATATAGCCATTGGCCATTTGTATGTTTTATTCTGAGAAATATCTACTTCGATTTTTGCCCACTTTTTAATGGAATTATTTATTTTTTTGCTGTTGAGTTCCTTGAGTTCCTTGTATATTCTGGATATTAGTTCCCTGTTGGATCAAAAATTTGCAAATATTTTCTCCTATTCTGTGGGTTGTCTCTTTACTCTGTTTATTGTTTCCTTTGCTGTACAGAAGCTTTTTTTTTAGATGGAGTCTCACTCTGTCACCAGGCTGGAGTGCAGTGGTGCGATCTCAGCTCACTGCAACCTCCACCTCCCAGGTTCAAGTGATTCTCCTGCCTCAGCCTCCAAAGTAGCTGGGACTACAGGCACACACCACCATACCCAGCTAGTTTTTGTATTTTTAATAGAGATGGGGTTTCACCATGTTGGCCAGGATGGTCTTGATCTCCTGACCTCGTGATCTGCCCTCCTCAGCCTCCCAATGTGCTGGGATTACAGGTGTGAGCCACCACACCCGGCCCAGAAGCTTTTTAATTTAATATATTCACATTTGTCTGTTTTTATTTTTGATGCCTGTGCTTTTGAGGTCGTAGCCATAAAATCTTTGCCTAGACCAATGTCTTAAAGCATTTTCCCAATGTTTCCTTCTAGTGCTTTTATGGTTTGGGTCTTACACTTAGGTCTTTAATCCATTTTGAGTTGATTTTTGTATATTGTGAGAGATAGGAGTCTAGTTTCATTCTTCTGCATATGAATATCTAGTTTTCCCAGCACCATTTATTGAAGAAGTTGTTCTTTCCCCAATGTATGTGCTTGTAATAATTTTTTGTGCATAATTTTTATGCATAAAGTTAGCCAGTGTCCCAGAAAGTGAAATCCCAGACTCCTGGAGACCCAGACTCCTTATATTTGGAAGAACTCATTTTCAAGGAATGCCTACCTGAGACCTCTAACCATATCCAACCCAGGTAATTGTATCCAAGATGATCCTGGCCCCAGGCCAGTAAAAATTGCTTCAATAAAGTCAGAAAGCTCGAAACATAAATTTGCAGAGCTCAAATCCAAGAGGGAACTCACCCACAACTCCGGTTTCTGTGAGAGATGCATCGGCACAGTGGGCCCTGCCTGTGCCTATTGATGGCACATATGGAACATGTGGAACATATTAGAATATATGAGAGCTCCTTCTTCAAGCAACTGAGACATAAATGTATAGGATCATGGTTCTCAAACTGTAGCAAGCATCAGACTCACATGGAAGCCTTAGGAAAACTCAAATAGTTGGGGCTCATTCCTACTGTTTCTGATATGGTGGGTCTTGGGCGGGGCCAGTATATCTGTATTCCAAAAAAGCTCCCAGTTGTTGCTGCTGCTGCTCAAGGGGGCCACACTTTCTGAACTGCTGGCCTACAGAGTGAAACAACAGCCTGGGAAGGGCATGCCCTGGCCAGGACCTCCACAAGGGCAATCATCCACATGTGCCAACAAATTGAACGTGTTCATTGAATCTGTTTTCACTGAAGAGCATCTCTTATGCCTCTTATTCCAAGTCTTGCCCTGCTGATGAGAGCAAGAATGTCTCTGCCTTTGATCACCTCTGTCAGGTCTAGGGTCTTAAACAGCCCTCCAGATGTTACCCTTTCTCTGCACTTTGGGACTCACTTTTTTAAAGCCAAGAAAACCAATACCTCCGTGAATTTATTTCTACAATCCAAAAATCAAGCCATTGCAGATAGAAATGACTGCGCAGTGAGTGCTTAACTACAGTTATAAATTAAAAATAGATCAGCAAAGACATATGCAAAGTCACCTTAAAAAGAAAAATGCCTTGAATGTGGCTTTTGTTGAAATAATTTTTTTAAAAACAAGAAAAGAAAAATGCCACCCAGACATACCAGCCTTGACTTTCATCAGATTTAAGCTACTTAGACACCTAAAACACAATCAGTCAGAAAGAAGATATAATTGGTCTTTAAAAACATAGGAAAGATGGGACTTCTAAGAGCCAATCTGTCAGACCCCTTTGAGCAGCATCCAGAGATCACCAAAACACTTTATCAGTCCAGCTCAGATACCCATCTACCTGCTGTGGATTCTCTTTTCTAAAAATATATGCACTGGGACACACCAGCAGGGACTTATGACATGAAATATTTAAATTATATTATTAAATCTCTTAGCCTTGATTCCATTGTCACCAAGTGGCCTTCTGATAATTTGGTTTCTCATGCATGGAACGTATCTTCAGGAAAAGTGTGCCCAGTCACACTTTTCAACCAGCAGGAATGTCTGGTCCCGTGGTAATAACATTTCTCTTAGTAAGCTGGCATCCTGACTTCATGTATCAGCCTATTGAGAGCTTTGCTCATGTGAGGAATTTCCCTTAAGTCCAGTTTAACTCAGGAATACCAGCAAGATCTCAGTTTCTAGATTTTGGAACCCAAAAAGCAAGACTTTGATTCCCCCAGGCATATGCCATCTTAGGAAGCCTCCTAATGAGTGGTCAGCTGTTGTGCAGCACCCTGGGAGGATGAAGCCAACAAGATAACTAAGACACTTGGTGGCTGAGCAATAAGATCACACTCCATGGACAAAGAAAGCGTAAAAACAACAAACTGACCGGGCGCAGTGGCTCACGCCTGTAATCTCAGCACTTTGGGATGCCGAGGCAGTTGGATCACGAGGTCAGGAGTTCAAGACAAGTCTGGACAAGATGATGAAACCCCATCTCTACTAAAAATACAAAAATTAGCTGGGCACGGTGGCAGACGCCTGTAATCCCAGCTATTCCAGAGGCTGAGGCACGAGAATTGTTTGAACTTGGGCAGCAGAGGTTGCAGTGAGCCAAGATCGTGCCACTGCACTCCAGCCTGGGTGACAGACAGAGACTCCATCTCAAAAAAAAACAGGACAAGCTTCAGAGTTAAATAAACTTGTGGTAAATCCTCTCTCTATAGCTTACTAGCTTTGTTATTTAACTGGTGACTCCTCATTTCCCCATGTACAACATGGGGAATATGCCTATGTTATAAATCAGAGATTCTCAAAGTGTGGACCTTAACCAACAGCATCAAAATTCCTGGGAACTCGTTAGAAATTCAAATTCTGAAATCTATCCCAGACCTACTGAATCAGAAAGTCTGGCAGGTAGGCCTGCAATATGTGTTTTAACAAGCCCTCCTGATGCTCACTAAAGCTGGAGAAGCACTGACAGCGATTTTTGCTAAGATTAGAAATTATGTATATAAAGTATTTAGTATAGGTTCTAGCACAAAAGCAGATATTCAAGATATTTTTGTGACTATTATTATTACTCCCCCCGTAAATTTGGAGAATGAAGAATTCTCTAATGATCTCACCACTCTATAACTAATAATTTCATTTTTTATTTGGCCAAGGACACTTCTATTTATTTATTTATTTATTTATTTATTTATTTTATTTTTTAGATGGAGTCTCGCTCTGTCACCCAGGCTGAGGTTCAGTGGCACAATCTCGGCTCATTGCAAGCTCCACCTCCCGGGTTCACGCCATTCTCCCGTCTCAGTCTCCCGAGTAGCTGGGACTACAGGCGCCCGCCATCATGCTCGCCTACTTTTGTTTTTGTATTTTTAGTAGAGACGAGGTTTCACCGTGTTAGCCAGGATGGTCTCGATCTCCTGACCTTGTGATCCGTCCACCTCGGCCTCCCAAAGTGCTGGGATTACAGGCGTGAGCCGCTGCGCCCGGCCAACAATTATATTTTAAACATACAGTTAAGATCCTTGTATTTGTTCAATTTTTTTTTTTTTTTTTTTTTTTTTTACTTTTTTGCTTGTTTGTTTTCGTTTTGTTTTTTTGAGACAGGGTCTTGCTTTGTCACCCAGGCTGGAGTGCAGTGGCGTGATCATGACTCACTGTCACCTCAACTTCCCAGGTTCAAGTGGATTCTCCCACCTCAGCCTCCCAAGCAGCTGGTAATACAGGCATGCACCATCACGCCTGGCTATATTCAGCTTTTATAAATTTTCTTTCTTTACTCAACAGCATAGATACTTTTTAATATGCTATATGGTTTTCAAATTTCAATGGCTGCCTAATATTCCATAGTTGATATGCTGTAGTTTTTGTAAATATTTTCTTAGTTTTGACTACTTATACTGCTTCTAATTTTTCATGAGATGTCCTTGGCATACAATTTATTCCTTTTCTTTGAATATTTCAAACTCCTAAACAGAAGAATATTATGTCACAGTCAATTAATTTGTGTGTGTTCTTATGTATGGTCTAAAAACAAACTAGTATGCTAATGTTTTCACTGGACTATCCTCAACTAGAAATGGCATCCCTTGGTAATTTATGAAGCTGAAAAATTGTTTCTGCTGTTAGAAATGTTTTAAATTACTATCCCATTTGAATCTTTATACTTAATAAAATGTGATGTGACTACCTAAACTGTTATTTGAGTTGCTCATAGAAATTCACAATTATTCTTACCTGTAAGTCCATATAAATGAATGATCTTTTTTTAAACCTGAAGTTATAATTCTAAACTGGCTAAAAACTGATGGATTCCTGAATTCCTTTATGTGAAAAAATATGCAAATAAAACAAAATTGAAAATAGATTCCTTTTTCAGTCTTGTATTTAAATATTTAAATATCTGGTGAATTTTACTATTAATGTATAACTATAAATCCTGACTTGTGTTAAATGAATGTATACGATATGTGAACGAAATGAAAAACAATATGACATTGATGTTTGTATTATAAGCAAAGACAAGTATGTATAATGAAAGAAAAAATAAAAATATTACATTTACTTGTGGTATAATAAACATGTAAAAGGTTGAGATATTCATTTATGGTTCTGAATTATTATGCTAAAATATATGTAAATTGAACGATTAGGATTTTTATTGCTGCTAATGTTATCATTAACATTAGGAAAGATACCGTGTTTGGGAATGTGGTTTGGTGTGATTATAATTGGAAAAATAGTTTGATTATCCCTAGCTGTGGTTTCACTAAGGTCTGGAATTGTACATTTTGTTTATCCTTATGAAAAAAAGGGATCTTGAATTTTGCACTTTTATTAAAATTAGAATTTCAACTTTCAGGCAGTGAACTATGAACTTCAGTTCCAAACTACAATCAATTGCAGAAAATGTAAAAACCCAATAAAATAGAGATAAATTATGGGATCTAACGAGAAACCTCAGCAAGGTTACCAGAACAGGATCAATTTATGAAAATCAATATTTCTTTATTCCAGCCTTAATCAAATAGAAAATAACATACTCTTTACAACAAAGCATTTAAGAATCAACCTAAGAAAGAACATAAAAGATTTTTATGGGAACTAATTTAAAATTTTAATTATGGGACATAAGGAAAGGATATGAATGCATAGAAGTGATAACAACATCTTAAAGATGACATTTCCCTTCAAATTAATTACAGACTTAGTATCATTCAAAACACAATTTCTGCTTTGAGGAATGTGATAAAGTCACTCAAAAAATGTATACAGTGAAATAAAAGAGCATAACTATGTTAACTTTCAAAAAGAAGAACAAAAAAGGAGGACTCGCTCTACCAGATACTAACACGTATCACAAAGTCTTTGTATTAAAAATCTTATAGTACTCACAGAACAGATAGATGCAATGAATCGAGTAGAGCTCAGACACACACACATGCATGCACACACATCACACACATATGCATGCATACAATACACACTCACAGATACGTGCAAAGGCGCTTGATTTGAGATAAAGTTGGGTACCACTAAGCAATGGGGGATGAGAGATTATTTAGTAGATTTTGTTGTATAGACTTCTTGTCACCTCACCTGTCAGCACCCTGTGTGAACCACCATTATCTCTCACCTAGATTCCTTCAAAAGCCTACTGTCTGGTCTTATTGCTTCTTCATGGTTCCTTTCAGCCTATTTAACAGTAATTCTGTTAAAACAGTCAAATTATGCTTGCGCTTCTAAAATACAAACAACTTATATTAAGATACAAAGAACCTTTTGTAGTCCAACCAAATTAGGCAGGGAAGAACGGCTAACAGTTTTCACACTTTCTATTATTAGGCACGATTTGATTTCACATATTAACTCATTTAACCTTCACAATAAACCTATGAAATGGGCACTATTATTTCCCTCACCTTAAAGAGTCACAAAGGTAAAGTAATTTACTAAAGGTCACAAGTAACTTAACCTTTCTGTGTAGAGAGAGTGTTGAGATTCACAACCTGGATTTCTGGCTCCAGAATATTTGGGCAAGGTTTGCAGCACAAAAAGATTTGTTTACTAGACTTTTAGATCCCCCATGGAGTTTTATAATAATTCATTAGAACATTAAGTCATGATACTCCGAACTGATATTATACCCATTATTCAATTTTATGGTAGGAGGGAATTATTACAAAATGTATTACAAAAGCCCAACATATTGCCTGACTCTGCCCCAGCTTTCTGATATGCGCCTTCTTTCTACTACACTGCTTTTTATGTTATTCTCTTCTGCAGCATGCATAGTGGACTGTTCTTTGCTTCCTTGGTTCCTTGATCTCGCCCGTGGGAAGTCAGACTATCAAGGAGGCCTGCGCAATCCAAGGAGGCTCTACATTTGGCTGTGATGTCGCAGCTCAGGTGTGGAGGTGGAACAAGACACATCACTTGGTTTTGCTGGGGCAAAGATAGGCCGAAAAGGAAGCCAGGCAGTAGAGCTGATCTGGGTTGAGGGGATTGAGTTTGCAATGAACTCAAAAGCCACTTAAATACTTTAAAGCAAGAAGAGTAACGCAATGTGCAGGATGGACTGCAGTGTGTGTGTGTGTGTGTGTGTGTGTGTGTGTGTGTGTGTGTGTGTGAGAGAGAGAGAGAAAACATTTAATGTGTCAGGACTCGCCTCTGTGTCCAACACATTATGCATTTAGACAGGTTCTGCCTGAAGCATCTCAATTATCTAAATTATCTAAAAAGTCAAGGATATTAACCCAGCCTTGAAAACAATATTGACCTATGCAGTCACGACCTAAGGGAAAGACTTAATTAAACTCTAAACATGAAAAATTAAATGCATCACCCACCTTTCAGGTTGAGGTTTTGGGAGTTGGATAGGCAGGAAAGGAACTGATAATATATTTGCTATTGACAACTGACATTATTTCACTTTAAACTTAACATGCATACATAAAGAACCTTCTAGACTTATCATCAATTCTAACATTAGCAGGATGTTCAATATGTGTGCCAGATACTGTGCTATCTGTTTGGCTTGCAATCTCTCATTTGATCCTAACGTAACCAACAGAATAAGGAATTACTATTCTCAGTTTATGGATGGGAAAACTGAGGCCCAGAGGAGTTATGATACTTGCCCTTGCTACTAAGAGAAGAATATGGGGTTTTGTATTTTTCTTTTGGTGATAAAAGATTTTACTCATTTGAAAAACAAGATACAAGAGATAATCAAGCAACAGAGGATAACAGAGTGAGCATGACCTCACTACTCGGTTTGAGAAAAAACATTACAAACACAGTTAAGATCCCTTATGTTCACTCCACTCCCTCCCAGCAATAGCCATAAACATGAACTTGGTGTTTATTGTTCCCAAGCATTCCTTTAGATTTTTACTACATATGTGTGTATACTTAAACAATGTATTATATTGTTTTGGCTGCTTATTTAAACTTTAAATAAATGGTATACTGTAAGTGTCATTTTACAATTTGCATTTTCACTCTTCATGGTGAGTGGGTGAAATTTATTCATGTTGGTAACTTTAGCTCTAGTTTATTTATGTCATCTGTTATATAATATTCTACTTCATAAATGCACCATGAGTTATTATTCATTCTTCTGTGGATGGATATTTAAATACCTTTGACTAGTCATAATTACAAGTAATGCTGCAATGAACATACTTTTACTTTTCTGGTGCCAGAATTTGTTCAGAGGGTATAACTAGAAGTAGAATGGTTGGGTTATAGCATGCATGCATCTTCAAATTTACTAGCTGTTGTAAAATTACACCAAAGTGATTGTTCTAATTGCCACTACCATCAACAGTGCATGGCAGGACCAGTTGCCTGCATCTATGTCAGCACTTGGTTTTAGCAGGCTTTTTAATTTTTGTCAACCCTAAAAGTATGAAATGGCATCCAGTTGTGGTTTTAATTTGAATCTTTCCTAATCACTCTTGAGGTTGAGCTGCTTTTTATATGTTTATTTAACTGCTAATTTTCCTCTTCTGTGATTTGTCTGTTCATCAACTTGAACCAAGAAGATACAAGGAAGAAGCACGACTCCTCCTCAGGACAAAACATTGCAGCTAAGTGCTCAGTTTAAAGATGCTCATTAACTAGTAGAGCAGACAGGTGAAGGCAGACATTTGCACCTCTGTGGGGTAAGTGCCACAGATGCCCACAAGGAGAATGTACTCAGTGGAAAGGTAAGGCTTCCTGGAGAAGACAGCCCTTAAGCTAATAGTTTAAGAATTCATGGTGGCCAGGTACAGAAGGAGGAAACAGCATTCTAAAGTGAGGAAACAGTATCTGCAAAGTCATGCAGGTAAAGAAGAACCTGATATGTCCAATAATGTAACAACTAGCTCAAATTAATTGGAACAGAGGCTGCTTAAGGCATACATATAACTAAGAAGGGTAAGGGGTGGCCATGCCTTGAAGGCCTTGTATTCGGCACTAAGGAATGTATTGTTCTAGAGTCAGAGAGAAGCATTTAAGAATTGTGAGTAGGGGAGTGTCATATCTACACTCTAGGGCTGAGACAGAGGTGCAGAGGTGAAGAGGGATGGGCTGAAATAGAAACTTTTTATTCTCTATATATCTCATTCTCTATTAGCAATGAGAACTGTTAGAAAGCTATTGCAATACTGATAAGATCTACACCAAGGCAATGGCACAAAGGCCAGAGAAAAGAATTGAATTTAGGAGAAATGAAGACCAGGTAATCAACAGAGCTTGATGGTCTATTTGAAGGATACTGGTGGGGTCTGAAGAGTTAATAAATAGTACCTCCCTTTCCCAAGCCTGAGTTCAGAACCCAATTAATAGATAGATGTAGATGTCAAGCAGATAAATATCAAAATATAAGCTTTATTACTGATAAGGCCTAAGTAGAAGGATATGCCTCAGGCATGTAGCCACATGGGCTTACTAATACCAGATATGATAAAGGAACATGTATCAACCCAGGCACTGGCAGCCCTGGACACCTAGAGGACGCCCTCTGACTCCCAGGGGCCTGCCAAGGAGCATGTAAATCCTCTGCAGGCGGGTGACAAAACAGGCAGGAGGAACATGAGCCACCATGCTCAGTTCCTTCATCAAAACTTAGCAACCAGATGAATCATTCCTCTTCTTCCAGCAAGGAATGAGTGTAAGCGTGTGTGGAGGGGAAGGGGCAACCAAGAAAAATAAGCATTTAATGAAGCGTCCTCCAAATGGAAATTTAAGAAAGGTAAGGTCCTCCAATTAATAATAGTAATAAGACTTACATTTCATTTTGAGCAGTGACTATGGTGTTCCAGGACTTCTCCACCAACTCATAGCTCTGTGATTTCAGGTAGGTTATTTATAATACTATAGCTAACTTGTACAGAGAAATTACTATGTACCTCCATGATAAATGCTTTCCACACACGAACTCACTTACTCTTCACATCAACTCCATGAGGAGAATACTGTAAGTATCCCCATTTTACAGATGAGTGAACTAAAGAGTTTAAGCTATTTCTCAAAGTCATCTTTGTAAGTGGCAGAGCCAAAACTGAAACACTAGACTGACTCCAGAGCTTTTATTTTTAACCAGGACACCTCCCAATGCCTGGCACGTTGAAAACACTGTTTTTACTACTATGGCTATTCTATCATGGTCATCTCTTCACAGAAGAAAGGATGGGGGTCTTGAGGTAGAAGTTAGAAACGTCTGGTAGATGCCAAGAGAAGCAACATAAATCAAACCAATCATTTTGGGACATGGAGTACATCTTCTCTGGATGGTAAAGGAAATATGCTTATAGGTTCTGCTGTTAGCAGAGATTTTATTCACCTGTGAAGGAATAAACACAGCACATTTGGGGAACAAAAAGGAAAATGTCTTGGCTGATATAGCATATCCCCAGTGGGGTATGGTGTGTGATAGAAGTGTATTAAGTGCAAAAGGGTCAATTGAGGAAGACAAGGCTGTATTATAATTCTGTTATGTGTTTAATTTTCTCCAAGAAGAAATAATCAACTTAGAGCTATGTTTTCTACTTCATGTCCAAAATAGTGGTTGACCAAATTTGTGTGCTTATAAATACTTTTATTTTGGATAAGGTATGTGCTATAGACTGAATGTCTGTGTCCTTCTGAAATTCATAGGTTAAATCCTAGTGCCCAAGTTGATGGTGTTTGGAGGTGAAGCATTTGGGAGGTGATGAAGTCACAATAGTAGAGCACTTGCAAATGGGATTAGTGCCCTTATAAAAGAAGCCCTGGGGAGCCCTCATCCCTTCCACCA
Source organism: Hylobates moloch (assembly GCF_009828535.3). NCBI lineage: Eukaryota > Metazoa > Chordata > Mammalia > Primates > Hylobatidae > Hylobates > Hylobates moloch. The sequence goes on along the minus strand of NW_026652290.1, from coordinate 71,332,376 downwards.
TTTGAGAATGCAGCAAGAAGACATCTATCCATGAACCAGGAAGTAGGCCTTCACCTAACACCAAATTTGCCAGTGCCTTGATCTTGGACTTCCCAGCCTCTAGAACCATGAGAAATAAATTTCTGTTTTTATAAACCATGCAGTCTATGGCATTCCATTGCAGCAGCCCAAAAAAGACTAATACAGTATATAAGATGGTAAAATATTCTTCATTCCCAAACCATGCAGGTTTTGCACACCGGCAAAAGGAAAAGTGGAATTAATGTAATTAGAATTAATGCCATACATCACGGATAATAATATTGTTTAAAGTAGACATGGTTTCTTTCTAAAACAAGCCAGGCTCAGGAGAGCAGGAAAGGGCCATAACAATTGGACCTATTCTAAAAACTGCAAAGTCAAAGCCATGCTAAATGGAGGAAATGTCCCTCCTCCTATGACACTGAACTGTGTTGTTTCTAAGAAAAATGAATGCTTATTTTGGTGAGGAGCTGAGTAATAAAATCAGGCACTGAAGCTTCTTGGTAGTAAGACAGAACTGTATTCCAAAGATCCACATAGAACTTCACACACAGGACCAGAGGCCACCCCACCGCCGTCCCAGGGCATTGCAAAAAGCTCTGAGACATCGTTCATTATTGCAACTGCAGGAAGCCCCCAGTAAGCAGAATTGCTGCCTGAACCCCACGGAGTGTGGCTCATGAGCGTGCCTGACTTGGGGACCTGAAGCAGGAGTGCTATCCGGGACTGGGGGCTAGCGAGAAAGAGGGATATAGATCAGGGAACACTCTCCTAGCAAAGTTCTGAGCATGCAAAGACCTCCCCATCTTTGTGCAGCTTTAAGTAAGATAAAGCTCACACCAAACTGCCATTCTCAGATCCTCTATCTCGTCAATAAAAATTTCCTAAATTTGTCTAATAGTCCTGTGAGGTTTATGGGGCAGAGACCAGAGTAGCAGGCAGACTCCAGGAAGGGGAAGGACTTACCCACTTCCACTCTGCCACAAACTCCACTGGAGACGGGCTGGAGGGCCATCTATCCCTTCTTCTCCAAGTGGAGTTTCAACTAGAATGGTGGTGGAGAGACCCCTGGATGCCTGAGAATGCTGTGTTCCCTGATCACCTCCCTCGCCCAGGTTAGGGAGGAGCACACTCCAGGACGGGACAGACGTGCACCGATACCCTTAAGTCACACACAAATGCCTAGACAGCATGCAGCGCTGTTCTTGCTGCCTGCCCAGGTGGACATACCCAAGTTTGCAGGGAGGTCATGTAAAAGAAGAAAGGAGCAAGCAGGGTGGGACTACTTACTATGTTCTGCAAGCTCATGATACATATTATAATAAGACAGTGATCCTGCCCCCTTCAGATGAGAAAGAGAAACAGAAAAACATTTAGCAAATCTGCAATCCCAGGAGCACCTGCTAGAATCAAATCACAACCCTATCTAGAACCTAGTCCCCTGAATTTCTTCCAGAAGATTTTTCAGGAAACCAGAAGATGTAGGAGGCCTTTCCTGCCCCTCAAGATTTAGATAAGACTGACTCAAACCACTTCTTACTTGCTCTATGGAAATCTAAAAACTTTCCCATGATTTCTATAAACTCCTAGGAGGTCAAGTTATCTTGCACCTTCTGCCTCCAGGCTCCTGCTGAAGTCGATCTGCTCCTCACAACATCCACTAAGCATGAACTCAGCTGCCTGTGTATTTCTGCAACCCAGAACATATGTAGGTTTAGCATAATCTACTAAAGATTTCTTATTTATTTATTTTTTGTGACAGAGTCTCACTCCCATAACCAAGGTGGGAGTGCAGTGGCGCAATCATGGCTCACTGCACCCTCGACCTCCCAGGCTCAATCAATCTTCCCACCTCATTTTTTGAATTTTGGTAGAGACAGGGGTCTCGAACTTCTGGGCTCAAGCAATCCTCTCACCTCAGCCTCCCAAAGTGCTAGGTGTGATCCTAGTAGTGTGACGTGAGCCGCTACTCCTGGCCTCAACTGAAAATTTCAATGAGACAAAGATGTTTTATACCCCCAAAACACACACCTCTTCAAATGGAAGGGTAAGTAGCATTATTATGACAATATCTATGGCCCTGACATGACCAGGGAGTGTTCCAGCCCCTCCTCATCCAGCACAGCCTCTCTGCAGATCAGTGGCTTTGGTTTCCCAATCCATCCTTCCTTCTTTCCCCCACCCTTTTCTTCTCAGAGGAGAAAACAAAAAACAATTGGGTGCAGTGGCTCACACCTATAATCCCAGCAAGTTGGGAGGCTGAGGCAGGAGGATCACTTGAGCCCAGGAGTTCAAGACCACCCTGGGCAACATAGCAAAAGCTAAAAGCTTGTCTCTATGAAAATAAATAACTGAGTGTGGTGGCATGCGCCTGTAGTCGTAGCTACTTGAGAGGCTGAGGTGAGAGGATAGCTTGAGCCCAGGAGTTCAAGGCTACGGTGAGCTATGATTGCACCATTGCATTACAGCCTGAGTGACAGAGCAAGACCCTGTCTCAAAAGAAGAGAAAATCAAATTCCTCTCCTTGGCCCTGCAGTTCAGTTTAGTGATCATTTTTTTTTGTTGTTCCTACCCTTATAGTCTCATCACTCCCTTCACTGCAGCCAGGTATTTTTTAAAACAGACGATTCTCTCCTCAAATTTTCATGGCAACAAAGCAAATCCAAGATTAAGGTGAGGGCATGGGAGGCTCTCACTGCAGGCCCAACGATGTAGCATCAAAAAACTCTAAAATCAAGATACAGAAAATTTTAATGCAGTCCTTTTGCTTGTTTGTTTGTTTGAGACAGGGTCTCACTCTGTCACGCAGTCCTCCCACTTCAGCCTCCTGAGTAGCTAGGACCACCAGCACATGCCACCATGCCTGGCTAATTTTTCTTTTCAAATTTATTATAGAGACGGAGTATCCCTGTGTTGTCCAAGTTGGTCTTGAACTCCTGAACTCAAGTAATCCTCCTGCCTTAGCCTCCCAAAGTGTTGAGATTACAGGCCTGAGCCACTGTGCCTGGTCAAATGCAATCTTTTAAAAAATAAAAATTAATGTCAAAAAAAAAATCCATGATGGAAAAAAATCAAAATTTTAAATAAAGATGGCCATGCTGTTTGTTTGTTTTACCACCCTGTGTTATTTTGCAATGGGAACAGTCATTCCCAATCAGCTCAACCTTCCTGGGCCAAGGGACCCCTGTGTCACCCCTCCCCGTGCCCTACTGACCCCTCCAGGTTTATGAAGGTTGACAATGGTATAAGAATTGGGCAATGTGGCTGGGTGTGGTGGCTCACTCCTGTAATCTCAGCACTTTGGGAGGCCGAGGCGGGTGGATCACCTGAGGTCTGGAGTTCAAGACCAGCCTGGTCAACATGGTGAAACCCCATCTCTACTAAAAATACAAAAAATTAGCCGGGCGTAGTGGCGGGTGCCTGTAATCCCAGCTACTCGGGAGGCTGAGGCAGGAGAATCGCTTGAACCTGGGGGGTTGCACTCCAGCCCGGGCAACAAGAGCGAAACTCCATCTCAAAAAAAAAAAAAAAAAGAATTGGGCAATGTTTGGCTTTACATATAGTCTTTTGGGGTTTTTCTGTTGTTATTGTAGAGGTTTTATTAACTTTTTCCACTTGTTTCAAAAAGGAGAGGATATTCTGATCACTGTCTCTAAGGGTGCACATTTTTCCTTTTGCCTCAGTCTCCAATGTGGCCATGAGGACACTGCAGTGAAGGAGGCACCACGTTTGCTTTGTGTTACAGGTGACAATGGTAAAACGCAGAGGGTAGAGGCAGCAGGACACACTGGGCAAGAGCTCTGAGTCGAGACCAGGGCCAAGACCTACCACCTAAACTGCCTGTCATGTGACTTTAGGCAAGGAAGCCATCCTCTCTCAGTTCGGTGTCCTCCCCAGGAGCACACGGGCAACAGCTGTGCCTGCCCACCAGAATGGCTGTGAGGATTTGAGGAAATATTGATGGTCAAGCACTCGGCACATACTCAGTAACCAATAAGTGTTAGCTGTTCTTATTCTTCTGTGTATCATGTAATAGTCATAATTGACAAATAGGTTGATTGTGTTTAGATGATGTATCTCCTAATCTAATAATTTTCCCAATTAATTGATGATGTTGTCTGAGGGGGATCTTCTCAGCAGGTCAAAAAGTTTGTTTGACAGGAACAAATGGTACTTATGCATATTCTTTCTCTTCAAGGATTTATTATCAGTCTTTTCAAGTCTATTTTGATGGACTCAGCAATTCAATCCAAGACTGCAAATTTGCAGACACTAAGCAGGAAAGCAACAACAGTTACACAAAGTGCCTTGCTGCCTAATAAAAACAACCATTTACTGTGTACCTACTATGCACTCTGTGTGAGCAACTTAACAAACTCTTACCTTGCAACAGAGCAACAAAGTTTTGCAACTGACAAAAGAAACCTCAGAGAGCTAAACAATCTACCCAGTGTAACACAGTTAATATGTGGTAGAATGGAGACTTGATCGTTGCTTGCACTGGCTTGTTTATGGATTAGGAATATTTTTTTCTCTTACATAATCCTCTCTTTTTCTCAGGAATTATCATCAAGTACAGTGAAAACAAATATGTGGACATAGTGCTTAGAGACTAGTGGGTATCTGTAGTAGTCTATCTCCTCTCTGGTGGAATTTTCTGATGACCTCTCAAGATTGAGTCTCTGAATAAAAGCAATTGAAAACTTGCCAAGAGAGGTTAAGCATATCTTCGTTTGTTTTCATCAACTAGGTTTCAAGGTAGCAAAAGTCATACCTTTTCAATAAGTCCCAGGAAAGTCAGGGCTGCTCCTGGAAGCCTATCGGGAAGAACACCAAGCTGGGAAAAATCTTTCTTATTGTCTCAAAACTAAGAAGGAGGCTAGGGGACACACGCCAATGAAAACGTGAGTACACTCGGTCTGTAAATTTCTTTGCAAAACAGGAATTTTAAGCAGGAGGGCCTTTTGAGAGCCCAGATATTGTCTCATGTCTCATTCTTTTTCTGCCCCTCAATCTACTTGGAGCTTTTCTTTTTTCCTTCTAATGCTCTAACGCTGATGATATTTTGCGAGATCAGCCTGGGACTGGAGACGAAAATGCAGATGCAGTTATACAAGCATGAACAGCTGAAGCATGAAACTAATAAGATCAAGAAAAGTAATAGAAAAATCCTAGAGGCTGATTTAAAAAAAAAAAAAAAAAAAGACAATCCTCAATCTGAATCTCTACTGCTGGGTAAATGAGCTGGAAGGACCGTTACTGGAAAGAAAGTGATAATTATTCACACCAACTTCAGCTAAGACTGGGTTAGCTGTGGGTGGCATCAGAGCAAGGAGAGGGCATGCTGCTTTGCCGTGACATTCCTTTAGTTTTCCTCACCCCCATTTCTGTGGCTTGGTCAAAAGGGATTTCTAGGACCTGGTTTGAACTCTGAGATCAGATTTGGAACACAATTCCTGCCACCTTCTGGGATGCTACAAACCCAGCTGGAAACCCTGAGCCTCTGTGACAGCACCACATTTTACTTTCCATGAGTTACATCCTCAGTGCCTCCTGAGGCTGCTGGCCAAGACTGTGCACAGAGAAGGGATGCATCTTTCCTGGGGCTGAAAGGAGGATGTGTTAGAAAATATAGAGCAGAGTACAGCATTCTTCCCTCCTATGGACTCAGACAAATAAGGCAGAGCAAATACCAGCTAGCAGCTACTTTGCATTCTGGGCAAATCCCTGCAATGTGAGATCGTCAGGCTGCAAAATGGGCCCCCCAGACAACAGTAAAATCAGCAACAATAGGGAGAGGAGAGGTACTAGGAGGAGTGAAGCTGAGGCAGTTCCCATGGCTTTCTGTGTTGATTCCAGAAATTACTGCCAAAACATCATGTCCAGAGTCACAGGTGAGTGCCCCCATGTTAGTAAATCCTGCCATCCAGGCTTCTATTCCACACACTACTCCCCAGCCAGACACCCACAAGCTCCCTTCCTGCACATGTGACCTTGGGCCCTGCTGTCTCATGTCTCATTCTTTTTCTGCCCCTCAATCTACTTGGAGCTTTTCTTTTCTCCTTCTAATGCTCTAACGCTGATGATATTGTGTGAGATCAGCCTGGGACTGGAGACTGCAATTCCTTTGGTACGTAAGCTATTTCTCCCTAGAGCAGACATAGCTTGGGTTCCCAGAAAGAAGATCCCAAATCACAGGACCTGTATGCCAGCATGTTAGTAAAGAGTGCAACCCCCGGGAGCAGGAGTGAGGAACAAGTGGGGGCCAACAAATTGATGTGTCATTGAACTGGCCACCACTAACTGTGACTGCTTGAGAAGTCACAGAATAGCATTTCAGGATTATACCACATGGTGGAGAAAGGTAAAGAATATGTCCACTGGCTCCCATTCTTCTTTGTTAGAAGTTCACTACTTGTGGGCTGTGGAGGAGTGGGCTGGGGTGCCTGCTGCAATGCAACTAGAAAGCCCTGGGTGGGGAGCAAGAAGGCTGGTTAGAGGGCAAGGGATAAGGTGATGTCAGATTGTACCTGGGGAAATTCGCTCACAGTTCTGCAAAGTTGGAGCAAGAAACAGGCGAGGCTGAGAAAATGCGAACAAGTGCACAAAAGGTGTCCGATACAATGAGTTTTCTTTCTCGCTCTCTCTCTTTTTTTCTTTTTTGAGACAGAGTCTTGCTCTGTCAGCCGGGCTGGAGTGCAGTAGCATGATCTCAGCTCACTGCAACCTCCGTCTCCCGGGTTCAAGCAATTCTCCTGCCTCAGCCTCCCAAGCAGCTGGGACTACAGGCACGCATCACCATGCCAAGCTAATTTCTGTATTTTTAGTAGAGATGGGGTTTCACCATGTTGGCCAGGCTGGTCTCGAACTCCTGACCTCAGGTGATCCACCCGCCTCCGTCTCCCAAAGTGTCGGGATTACAGGCGTGAGCCACCACGCCTGGCCCTACAATGAGTTTTCTGAGCTTCGGGAAAAAAACAGAAAAGTAGACTAACACCTAATGGTTTGGAGGGTAGCATCAAAACCTCTGGGTAATGATAAAACCAGAGCTGGAAAGTTAATGGGACATAAACAGAGAAACTCTAGTGTTCACAACCATGTGAAAAAGAACTAGACTTCTTTTGGGTACACCAAAAGAATAAAAAATATAAATTGTTCACCACCATATGAAATGTTCATTTTTAGGTGATCATCCATTACCCTGTGATTAGCCTCAATCCAGTCTATCAACAAATGTGAAATTTGCTGGCATACTCTTGATAACTTTGGGCAATTCCTTCATTCCCTTTGGCATGGCATTGAGTTCTTAAATAAAACAAACTGTAGGGTTTGGATGGTGCTATAATTTTCTGTTATATTTGTGGGAAGGTGCCTGGAGGCAAACACGGTGAAAAGGTGAGAGGGAGGGGAAATAATATAGTTTACTAATGCAATCCTCTCCACCCACTTCTCTAACATTAGTTATTCCCTAGACCAACACTCAGCAAACTAAAGCTCACAGGCCAAATCTTGCCACCACCTATTTTGTAAATAAAGTTTTATTGGATCACAGCCATGCTGATTCATTTCAGTATTATCTGTGGCTGCTTTCCTCACTACAATGGCAGAGTTGAGTAGTTGCAACAGAGACCATACAGCCCACAAATCCTAAAATGTTTACTACCTGGCACTTTTCAGAAAAAGCTTGCTAACCCCTGGCCTAGACCAAACCCCTTGGTGAGATTTCTCTTATAGGTAGTATCTCCACTTTAGCAGTAAGCCAAGGCTAGTAGCTGATCCCTCGGCCAACAACAAGAAAGTTCCATTTACTAATCACCATTGTGTTGAAACCCAGCTACTCTTCTTTCCGTTTGAAACCCAGGTACTTCCTTCCATTTCCAAAAGCTGTAACTCTGATACCACAGAGAACAGAGATTCATTAGTGAAAACAACCACACAAGAGAGGTGGTGGCTTTCCCCTCCTTTTACTAAGAACACAATTCTAAGAATCTTCAGTCCAAGCCCATGTTTAAAAAGCTACTTGACACACTTGGCCCTGATTAAACTTACATCATGCCTGAGCAATCCCGGTAACTGCGATAATATAAGATAGGTGCTGAGGAAGAAAGGATCTCTTTCTAACAGACTAAACAAATAAATAGGCTTGCACTTCACCTGCCCAAAGCTCAAGAACCTGTACGTATATGACCCTCTATGACAGTGAGCCCAATTCTGCTGGCTAACTTCCTCCCTGCGTGCAGTTTAGGTGCTTTGATGAATAAACCATCTCCTTCAAGGCACCAGTAGCGTTTCACAGCAAATAATGTTTTGCTATATTCTTATGTGATTCCAACTCAACCTCTACAAGAAGGAAAGCAAGATATTCCTTTGGCAAAGAATGAAATATAAGGAGATGAAATTCTGCTAGATCATAAAATCACAGAATGTTAATTTGCTGATTCATTAACGGGCATAATTAATTTCATGACTTACTAAACTATAATGCAAATACAGAAGAATTCACCATTTTGAACATTCAGCTGCATCATGAGCCCAACTGCATCCCCACAAACACAATAGATAGAAAAATCTTCAAAAATCACCTGTAGCCCATAGCGCTACTCACTTGGGCATGGTAATGACATTCTGACTGGCTTCTCTGCTTTCAATGTTCTTCCCCTCCAACTCCATACGCATTTCTGCCATGGTTTGCCTCTAAAACATACACCAGAGATTTTCAGTTATCCTGCTTAAAAATTTTGCAATGACTCCCTCCCTGTTACCTTTGGACACAGTCCAGGTTCCTGAGAAAATGAGGATCTTCACAATAAGAGCCAAACCTAAACCACCAGCCTCATCTCGATCTTTTCCTGACTCCACACATGCAGGACATAGCTTGATTGCAATCAAGTGTGGTCTCTGCCCTGGGTGATGACACACTATCCTTTGCTTGGTACATAATCATGGTCAGTACCTTCTCCTGAACAGCTAGCGCTCTGACCACAAAGTGTGAATGGAACCTTAATTGTGTTAAGGAGTTATTTAAAGCCATTATAAGGTCCATCTTGCAGTTGGTTCCTCAAAAAGACCCAATGGACTACACCAAGGAAGCAAGTCCAGTGCTGCCTTCCCGGTGACGCTAGACCACACAGTCTTCCAGGTGGCCTTTTTTCCCTGCTGTGACTGGCAGGACCCCATTCACACACTGTTCCTACGCACTTTCCTTTGAGGATATGGTCTGACGCGGCTCAGTCTTGGTCTCTCTCTATCTCTCTCTTTCTCTCTTTCTCTCTCTTTCTATTTCACATAGAAAAATAGAAGCAGCAGAATGGGCCAGAGGATCTGCAAAGAATCAGTAGGGCATTCAACAACATTCATTTATTCATTGAACAAACATTTCAAAGCATTTACTGTGTGTCAGACTCTGCACCAATATGAGTGTATAAGACAAGTATTCACTACTGTATATATACCATGTATGTGCACAGTGAATGAATTCACACCATCAGGAAGTTCACGGTCCTCTGATGAGCAGCTCTTGCCTAACTTGTCAACATTTGTGCTGCTTTCCCAGCTTTCACATGTGTCCTGGATGCTTCAGGGCAAAACGCCAAATATCTATTGTCTAGGGATATCCAAGTAATCACATGGTTATGTGGGCCAATCAAAGATAAGAAAGGCTCACTGGACTGTAAGCTCCATGAGGCAGGCCCCATTATGCCACAGCAAAGAGCACAGAAGCACAGGAAATTATTGTCAATTCTAAAGTAGCACTGCCCAAGTTTCTGCCATAAATGCTGTTCTACCATTTGCGTCTCAAGAGGAATGCCGCAAAGACAATATACCTGCTACTCTAAGTGGCTCCTCATTTGAGAGCTTTAGAAACTGGGGCACATCACTGGAATCCACAAAGAGAAAAGACCAATGACTTTTCCTAAATGTGTTGGTCATCTAACTCTAAGTTTGCATGTGGCAGGACCAAGTGGTAGGGTTGTCCATCAGGTAACATGCAGGCATCCCAGGCAACACTTACTCAGAGATGCCCACCCAGGTGGTACGCTTGAGGGGTTATGGGATATGTTTATATATATATAATATATATTTATATATAATATATATAATGTTATACATATTTATATACATAATACATAAATGTACATAAATATATGAACATAGCTCTACTCCTTGCCTGTACTGATGCTTGGTAACCCGATGCATTGGTATTCATGCCTGTCAACTGTTTTTGGTCTCTAAATATATATACATCTGTATCTTCCTAAGAGAAAAACATTAAGGCTCTAACATCTTGTGGTAAATTGCTTTTTATCAGAGGACTAAACACTAAGAAGAGGAAAGCAGAACAATGTGTAAAATAGACTAGAAGGGTGCAAGTGTGCACCTGTGTCCACCTCTTTCCCTCACTGACAGCCAGTCACCAAGAGCTCCCTGCTTCTCCTTCACATGAGCTAATCCTGCTTTTCCTGTTCCTTCCTGTGTGCTTCCCAAAGTCCTTTAGATCTCTCCTATGGATAAGTGTGACACCTGCAATCTTAGACCACCAGTTAACTGCAAGCCTTGCTACTGGATTAATCTTCCTAAAGGCCAGTGGGATCATACTGCTCTCCCTACCCAGAAGCCTTCAAGCTCCCCACTGCCTTCAGCCCAGAAGAGTCACCCAGTGTTGAAGGCCTCCATAACCTGGCCCTAAGCTTACTTCTTAGTACAAACCCCCTTGCTGTCAAACCATTTTCCTCACTGTTACCCAACAGGCCATGTCCATGCCCAGCATGGGCCTTTTAAGATTTCTTCTCCCTTTCTCAATATTCATCACAATCCCTAAATCACTCAAAATCTACCCACAGTACCATTGTCAAGAGGCCTTCTCTGCATGCTTCAATCAATATGAAGTTATCTCTTCCTCCCAGAGCATCAGCTTTGCACTGGCCCACTCATTACAGACAGCTGTCCTGCTGGTGAGATTCTCACATGAAGCTGTCTCATCTTTTATTTAAATAGCAACCTTTTTCTGAATGCAGGAGCCAGGTGTTATCATTTTCATACTTAGCATCTAAAATGTTGCCTTGTTGGCATCCTTGAGAAAACAGGAAGATCTGTAAGTCTTACAGAAAGATCGAAGAATCCAGGCTATCACTATTAAAAGGAAATAGACAGTGGGGTCTGAGTCCACACAGAGCTTCCCTTGGTCAACCCTGCCAGCAACTTCTGGAAGACTTCTGACTCAGCATAGCCAGACAACTAAATCCCACCTGCCAGGCTCCTCCTAATGAAACCAGCCCAAATGTTCCACAGAAATGGTGCTAAAAGGTTTGGGGTTAAACAGAGAAATTGATCCTCCATAAGCTTGAAACTTAAATTTGTGTTATCTGAGATCCTTCCTCAAGAACTCCACCCTCAGGCCTTCCAGATAGGATCAAGGAACTGAAACTCACCAGATCACCATATCCAGACAACAAGATGCCAGACCCCTCATCCATCATGATTCCTGTTTACCGTCTCCTCTTCCCTACTGCTCCCTAGTTCCTGTTTTTCCACATGTACTTACATTTACTTCCTGCTATATAAGCTCCTAATTTTAATTGGTTGGAGAGACAGATTTGAGACTCATCTCCTGTTCTCCTTGGCTGCAGCACCCAAATACAGCTTTCTTCCCTGTCTCAGTGATTGGCTTTCTGTGCAGTGAGCAACAAGACCTAGAGTGAAACCCTGGGTTTCAGTAACACTAATGGTGCACATAGCAAAAAGAGGCCAAGCTTCAGGATGCAGCCCTTCATACTAGGCTCCACCCACTCAAAGAAGTCAGGCCTCTGGCTCATATTTACTGAAGGGAGACAAGCCACTGAGGAGATGTAAACTCACATAAACGTATTGAATTAAGTGTCTATACAAGCACATTTCCTTCCACATAAAGTGATGGTCCCCTACCCCCATGCTCCCTTACTGGAGCCTCCACGGCACTTGAATCTTGGGATAGAAGACACTCCATAGGCTCTTCTCCTTTAATGACAAAAAAATAATAACCTTTGCACATCAACTAAAAATTTCTCAAAGCCAATCCTCATTATGCCTAAACTCCATGAATTATTCATCTACTTCAAGTGAGAGAGATCAGATTTAATTTTTATGTTCTGAGGGGGGCACCTTCCCTAGAATTAAATGGAAAATACCCTCATTTGTCTACTGAGCTGTTTTAAGAACAGGCTGTCATAGGCTTTCTCCATAACAGCATATCCTGAGAAACAAAGGAGGGCTCACTGATCCACATAAGGGAAAAAATATGAAACCAGAGAGTCCTTTCCATACCCAAGTGGAGCTTGTTTCTAAATTAAAACCAGGCAAGAATGACACCTATACCAATACATGCACACCCTAATAAATTAGCTGCACCCAATTATTAAGAAGGCAGCCTTAGGTCATAAAAACGATTTTGTGAAATTGATCTTAAATGAAAAATGTGTAATTACACTCAAAGCAGTTACAGGCCACTAGTCAATGAAAAATTTATATTTCCCGTGGAGTTGTATCACTTTCTGTGCATATAAAATTAGTTCGACTGGTGGAACTTACATTGCAATCAGAAGTGATTCAAGAGACAGAAACATTTTTCAGTATACGCCTTCAAATGATCCCACAATCTGGCCAGCTATGCGCCCAATGTGCACATTATAATTTTATTGCTTTTGGCCAAAAGCCACTGTAAGACCAAGTGCCCAAAATTCTGCGTAAGGTTCACAACATTTTTTAAAGCCATGAATGCATTTTTTTTCCGTATTCCTTTTGTTATTCTTTCTCCTCAAGATTTGAAAGACCTAGTTTTTAGTAAAAGCAAAAATGAACTGGAGGAATGGGGACATAGAGATGAAAAATCATGGGATTCATCCTTGATTCATCTCTTAACTTATCCCCACACCCCATTCATCACCAACTTCTGTAGGTTTCATCTCCAAATTTATCTCAAAACCATACACTTCTCTCCGTGTTCACTGCTGACACCCTGGCCGAAGCCCCTGTGACCTTAACCTCTTAACTGGTCCTTTCCCGTCAGCTCTTTATTTTATTTTATTGACACGTAATAGATGTACATATATTCAAGGTATATATGATAAGTCAGTATAGTCATATAATTTGTAAAGATCAAATCCATGTAGTTGGGATATCTATCCTCTTATATATTTGTCCTTTATGCTAGAAACATTCAAATTATTCTCTTCAAGCTACTTTGAAATAGATAATAGATTATTGTGAACTATAGTACCCTACTGATCTACCAAACACTAGGTCTTATTTCTTCTACCAAACTTCATATTGGCACCTGTTAATGAACTCCTCTTCATCTCCCCTTCCCTACTTTTCTTCTGCTCTTGATCCCTCCAACTCATTCTTCCCACAGTAGGCTGAGAGATCTTTTTGAAAACTTAATCAGATCCTATCACTGCTTTGCTTCAGACCTTTCAAAGGCATCTGTTACCTTTTAAATAAAACCTAAACTCCTTCTGTGCCACAAGAGGCCTTGCTTGATCCAGCCGCTGGCCCCTTCCTCAATCTCTCCTCTTTCTACCCTTGCCCTCCCTCCCTCTCCATGGACCATTACACTGGTGTCCTTTCCATTCTTGAAGCTCTTCTACCTCCAGGGCCTTGTGCTTGCTAATCCTTTCCTTTAAAATGTTCTTCCCCCAACTCATGGCATCTCAGCCCCCCGGCTTATTGCCTGTAGAATCATCATTTTATTAATTTGTTACTTGTTGTGATCTGTTTTAGCCTTCAGTGAGTGCAAAACAAATGAGAGAATAAAATAACATATTTAAGAAATGGTAAATTCATGAAGAAATATTTTCATAAATAGGCAAATGGCTTAAGGGAAGTTCAGGTTTAATGTTACAACTTTCTGCCCAAGTAGAATCTTCCCCTTTCATAGCTATACTTCTACTTTTAAATGGCACTAAAAATTACATTATGTTAGCAATTTTTTGTTTCTTATCTGCTTAAAGATGCTACTAAAGAGAAAATTTAAACTACTAATAAACACATGCAATTTTGCGGCCTCTTTTGATAGTGAGCATTTCAAAATTTAAATTACACATTAATTTCATTAGTGATAGCCATTTAAGAAGCTAATCTAGCCCAGGCACAGTGACTGACGCCTGTAATCCCAGCACTTTCAGAGGCCAAGACAGGTGGATCGCCTGAGGTCAGGAGTTTGAGACCAGCCTGACCAACATGGTAAAATCTGGTCTCTACTAAAAATACAAAAATTAACTGGGCATGGTGGCAGGTGCCTGTAATCCCAGCTACTCTAGAGGCTGAGACAGGAGAATAGCTTGAACCTGGGAGGTGGAGGTTGCAGTGAGTTGATATCAAGCCACTGCACTCCAGCCTGGGTGACAGAGTGAGACTCCATCTCAAAACAACAACAACAAAACTAATCTGTCTTATCTTTTGGTTATCCTTTGGTAATTGTATATGACTTGAAAATATTTTCATTAGATAAATATTAAATATTATTCCCAATATTATAGAATGGAATCAAGCAATTTTTCCACAATACCTACCAACTAACTATATGTAGGTTTAGCAACTGGGGAGATACAAAGAAGTAGAAAATAGAATTGTACCTGTAATGGATCTCTCAATCTATTCTGGAGATAAAACAAAGAGGAGAGCAGGATGAATGAAGGAAAGAGTAGGGATTCAAGAGAGAAAGAGAACATCTGGAGAGGGAGAGGTCTAGGCAGAATGGGAAGGCCTCAGATAGGCAAGGAGAGCAGGAAACATTCCAAGGAAGAGAAAAAGGTGACCACACGTGCCAACCACCCGTGGAGACCTGTAAGTAACTTAGACCAACTGGACTAGAATTAAAACTGTAGAGCAATTGGAAGTCAAGAGAAGTTCAAGAGTATTTTGGAGGCAGGGTGTGGTGCCTTATGCCTATAATCCCAGCACTTTGGGAGGCCGAGGTGGGCGAATCGCCTAAAATCAGGAGTTCCAGCCCAGCCTGGCCACCATGGTGAAACCCCGTCTCTACTAAAAATACAAAAATTAGCCAGGCATGGTGGTGGGTGCCTGTAGTCCCAGCTACTCAGGAGGCTGAGGCAGGAGAATTGCTCGAACCCAGGAGGCGGAAGTTGCAGTGAGCCAAGATCGCGCCACTGCACTCCAGCCTGGGTGACAGAGTGAGGCTCCATCTCAATCAATCAATCAATCAATCAATATTTTGGGATGAAAAGTCAGATTTAGCTGGCTGCAACTTACCATGTTTGGGCCCTAGAATATGGAATATGAAGGATTTTGGCAAATGAGTAGATTAATAGACAATTTTAGGACCTACATATTTAAGAATATGTCTGTAAATCAGACAATAAAATCAGTACTCAAAATAAATGCATTTTTTTTTTTTTAGCCTTCAAGTCAACTACATATAGTTTCAAAACTTTAATTGGGGAAAATAAGAATTTTAGAAACCTAGCGTGAAGCTTTGTCCACAAAGAAGGAAAGACGTAGCCCAGAGAAAACTCGAAAATCAGATTGTGAAATAATGACCACTGTGGCCTAATATTAGTGTGCCCCTAAAGTTTGCATGTTGAAATTCTAACCCCCAAACTGAGGGTATTAGGAGGTGGGTCCTTTGGGAAATGATCGGGTCATGAGAGGAGAGCTCTCATGAATGGGATTAGTGCCCTTACAAAACAGGCCTGAGAAAGGATCTTTGTCCCTTCCACCATGTGCAGACACAGCAAAAAGGTGCAATCTATGAACCAGAAAGTAGGCCCTCACCAGACACTGAATCTGCTGGTGTCTTGATCTTGGACTTTCCAGCCTCTAGAACTGCAAGAAATAAATTTCTGTTGTTTATGAGTTACCGGTTTATGGTATTTTGTTCTAGCCACTGTAACAGACTAAGACAATGACCATATATGACTGAGTTGTAAAATAAACATCCATCCATGTATATACATCATTTATTAACATGTCATTTTTTAATGTAATTTACAATTATTGAGTCTTCAAAAAAACCCTGTGAACCTGGTTTCTCAAATACAAATGAGGAATTGGGTGACATGTTCAAGGTTACAAAAACAATGTTAACAAATAGCTAGGACAAGGACTTTCAAAATTCTAGCAACTTGCTTCAATTTCTGGACCCTTTTACAAACAGTTGCTAAAATCAGTGGTGTTATTACATGAGCATGGAGACAAGATTATGGTAGTATAACCATTAGAAGAATGTAATAGCTAAAGATAAAGGCTAGGAACATTCATAAGGATGGGAATCCAAACCACCTGTCTGACATAGGCTCTTGGGTAGATTTACACCTGTTCCATATCTCATAACCATCCTACTTAGTATTTTGTAACCAAAAGAAACTTGTCCTTGCTAGATTATTTGTAGTACGTCCCCTTAAGACATCAAGACTGCAAAATGTTAATGTTATCTCCTGTGGAACGTAACCATTAATCTCAAATATGATAATTAGTTGTGATGGGAAACTATTCAATCTGGTGTCTATACCGTCACGAAAAATTCCTTCATTCCTTTGTTAGTAGGAAGAGCCGCAAGTCTGTGTGTCTGACTAATTTTCTTTAGGGCCTAGTTGAATTAAAGAAATCAGTGGCTCTGATGCCTCACTTTTCAATAATGGCACATGAAAAATTTTACTTTTTGTCAGTCCACACACACACACATAGAAAGAAAACACAGATCATCAGAGCAGAAAGTACCAGAGGGGACGAGCTAACTTCAGATACACAACTTGCACTCTTCCAGTTCAATCTCAGCTCTTTGCCCGCCCTGGTACCCTATTTGCTAGAATAAGCAGATGCAAACATATATAACATACACCCTACTTTTACAAAGAAATTGTTCTTGGAAAAAACATTCAAGTACTTTTCAACATAGTATATTTTAAAATACATTAAATTGATTTTACCAGGGAAAAACACTTTGTGAAAATACAGTATATTTTATACTAAAATACTAACCTAGGTTGGGAGGTGGTAAAATAAAAAGTCAAAGGAGATTTAGTGGTATCAGGACATGGTTAGGGTTGTACTAGCAACATGTTTAAATTGAAGTTGTCAGTGGAATATTCAGACAACCTTGACCAGCTGTGCGACTCTGAGGGTTGTTGCTTTTGCTGGGAGTGCAGATTCGATGCGAAAATTCTATCTTCTGCTGCAATGTTTTTGTAAGATGGAGACATTGGACACAGGATAACTTTTAGCTACTGTGGAGGTGGGGCGGGGATAGCGCTCTCTCGCACTGGCAAATAGGAGGCACTACATGGAACGAAGACTGCCCCCCTCCCTTTTCCGAAGAAAAATTGAAACGTGGATAAAGCACCCAAAGAAAAGCAACCTGTCAACTCCCGGACCGCTCTTCTCTGTTTCTTTGTTCTACATTCACCTCTCACTTACGCATGTCAATGGAGAGAACTGGGGGATGGGCAGCTGCAGATCAAATGACTTTTTCTTGGCGTATCTTCATGAATCCAGTAGGAATCAGACCGCAGCTTTGATACGAAGCAACAGCAGTGGGCAGATTCTTTTACTGTCACCAGTTCATAGTTCAGAGATGACCTTCCCAAGGACACAGAGCTAGTGATCGTGGAAGCAGAGCTAGAATCTCGTCCCCTCTGGCTCTAAAGTCTGGGCTTGCTGCGTGGGCAGAAAACAACAAACCCATCGAAAGCTGCCACCTGCCTCCCCTCACCTTGGGCTCCCAAACTTTTCAGCATGCCACAAACTACACAAGACATTTCATGATCTACGCTCCAGAACACTTAACACTCTATGTTGTTTTCTAAAATGGCTATGAACTTGAAAAACAAATGGAGCACGTAAGTCCTTGAACATAAATTTATTTAACCTCTGCATGGCCCAGTAAAGATATTTGTTTCATGAAAACCAGAATAAGATGACATCCTTCCCAACTGATTTGAAATTGCTCCCTTCTTTCTGATAGTTTTCCTACCTTCAGGCTTTCCAATTCACAATACCCAGGTCTCCTCCCACCACCGTCAAATGTTACTTCTTTGCATCCTGCTTAACTTGGGTGCCTGTCTTACTTCTTTGAAAATGCTTTAACAGTTACTACTCTCCTCTTGAAGGACCTACTGTGCATCTTGTCAATTGGGCCGAGTGCCTTATATAGAGTGGACATTTAGTACCATTCTGGGACTTTTCAAGTTGTATTTTTTTTCTAATTGTACTGGATCATGTGTTGTTCTCTATCACGTAAAGGTAAGCTTTGGAAAAATTCATTCTTCTGTATCTTGTAATCCCATGTTCCCAGATACTTTCACTTCCTTTCCAATACCATATTTACCATAGATCCCCTTAACTATGAATAATGCATCTACACTCCAATCTGTCTACAGCCTCATTTGATCTGCCCTGAGGCTGTGTAAGCCCACAATATGCTTTCTGAATTATCCAAGATTAAAGCATACTCATTATTGTGTAATTTATTGCCTAATCAATACAACAAACAAAAATCCAAACAGTTAATTTGAGCTTTTTCCAAGAGGTATCTATAGGGTATATTAAAACATTAAATTACAAAAATTAAAATTAAAAATTGTGACTTTAGAGTTTAGCATACTTTAGTCAGTTTTACTAATATACCTCATACAGTATAAGCTAACCCAATGTTGGACTAACCAGAACATAATCTGTCCCAACCAGGCCCAATAATAATGTATGAGACTACATAGTCAGTTTTCTAAAAACGTGCTATGCAAGCAGATGCACAGTAAATATTTTTTGAATGATCTTCACAGCTATCCTATAATGGCCTATGAATCATGTTATCTAAATCATAAGTTATATTTTAAGTATGCCTCTCATCTATCCTTCCTGAACTGTATCTTCTGGAGAGCGGAGATCATTGTCTCCTGATTCTTGGTATCCCTCTCAACCACCTCTGCCATTTAATATTGCCTTGAATTCAGTCTAATGAATCCTTCTTTCTAGACAAGTGAGGGTGCAGGGGACAAGGATCAGGCCAGGTGGGAGGACCTGGGAGCCTGGGCACCTACAGGTCTAGCCTTTCCCCATAGACTAATATTGTCAGAGGCAGCAGCATCGTGGGAAAGAGCCAAACCAAAGCTCAAACAGACCATGCACACAAGCAACCATCCAGGGCTGGAGCCAAAGCATCTGAATGCAAAGCAGCAGGACCATCTAAGATTAAGGTCCTAAGGGTCCAGTGCAGAGGAACATGCCTGGAAAAATCTGCACCTGAGAAAGCCGCTGCTGTGCCTTTTTACACAGTGCCAGTAGCTGTAGCTACATAGGAAGCCAAGAAAGCCACCAACCTGACCAGGATGATTTTCTCTCATTGAATGGGATGAAAAGAGGGAAAGAAGGCAAAACTTTAGATACAATTAACTTCTTGCTTCTATTTATTATACTTTGTGATAAATAATAATGAACAATTCACATGCTTTTGCTTAGTTGGGTTGGGGAAGAAAAATAAACTCCATCACAGTTCTTTTGCCAGGTTCTCCTGGACTAATGGAAAGTGGAATTTCAGACGGTTGACATTATTCATGTACGAGCTTCTTGATGGACATCCTTAATGTGGTCCACGGTGGAAGAAAATGACCTAAAGTGATAAGGCCCCTCAAGCGATTCCTTTTAAGGAAATGTCTTCCGGCTGGTAGGAGGGGAGTAAGGGACCAGCAAAGCTGTACCAGTTATTTAAATTCAGGCTTCCTAATAAGGAACCTCCAGTTTATGAGCTTAGGGTGGTTCCTTGCATTGTCACTGGCAACCTGGTACGCTCCGCTGACACCCTCAAAAGAGCTCATAGCTTACTTCAAATGCAACAGCAGGGACCCAGGAATCCTAGCATTGGGATACCCACAATATTCCCCCCAACAAGCTTAGGCCTTTCTTCAGCTTCCAAATTATTTCCTCTAAGACACAGAGAGAAAAGCTATTGAGAAGGGAGACGTTCCTGCCATTTCTTTTGTACAGGATTTAGTGATTTGGGCTTATTGCTTAAGTCATTAATTTACTATCATTTTCCAATGAGACTCTTATTTCATCAAAGGCAATAGTACTTGACAATCTATTACTGTCCCTTATGCCCTGAATTATTATTGCTATATTTTAACATAGAATATAAAAATAATATACACACACTGCCATAGATCATCAACTCAAAGTAAGCAGTTCAAGAATTTTATTATCCAATGAAATATTCTCTAGGGAGCTGTATTTCCCATCTTGGGCATTCCAGTATTCTCCAAGTGTCCAAAAGAGGGATATTAGCATGTTCTAAAGCTCATCTGCATTACGGTTATTTGAAGTAGACAGACTGCACTGCTGGACCAAGTAAGACTCTTAAAGCTCCTCCAAGGCAGAGGGGAGAACATGTCTTTTCTCTGAGACCCTGATGGACTCTGCTAGATAGAGCCCTCAACTGAGGGCCTTAAACCAGCAAAGAATAAATTAATTTTATTATTCGGGATAGTGAGATCAGGAGAGGAGAAAAGTAAACGCAACTTAGTGTTGGATCTTGGGCAAGTTACTTACATTTGCTAAACCTATTTTCCCACCTTTGAAATAGTAAGAATTATAGTACCAAATTGAAAGCACTTCCCCCAATATTTGGTACATAGTTTAAGGCTTAATAAACATTAGTTGCTATTATTGACTTGTTATTATTTCCTTGGGAAAGCAGCATTACATGAGATTAAAAACATACATTAAGGATCAATCTTATTGAATCTTGAATACCATATTAAGGAGTCTGGACTTCAGTTGGCAAGAAAGGAGTTAGAAAAGATTATGGTAACAGGAATGACATGATCATACCTGAGCTTTAGGAAACAAAAAACTAAACCTAGATAGATATAAATATGGATAGAAATACAGATTTAAAATTGTTTAATTTCCATTTTGTCCATCTCTCAAAATGGCCCACTTCCTTCTCAGACATAATTAACACTTTACCTTAAAATGCCTATACTGCCAATTTGTATTTTCTGATGATATAACGACAATAGCTCAAACAATAGTCTTTATGAGGCAGTCTTTTAATCAATAATCTCCTGTAATAGGCATTAGCATAATATTAAAGATTCTTAATAGTCAAGTGGCTGTCAGCCTTGATTTGCGATGCAAACTTTGAAATGCAACTCATTTCAGCTGGAAAAGTTATCTTAGGACACCTAAATGTAGAGTCTGAAGGAAAAAAACAGATTTGAAATAAATTTCTAGAATGTTAATTTAAAATATTACATGAATTGTTTTTTATAAAGAGAAATGCTTGACATTTTTTAACCTCTCAAATTGGCAAAGATTTATAAAAAGATAATACCCAGCGTTGGAGAGGACACAGAGAAATGATTGAAACTGCCTTTGCAAAATTATGACTGAGACAGTAAGAGAGATCTAATTTAAAAGACTCCATCTTGCTTCTAACCTCCAAGCTGTCCTTGTTCATTCCTGGGTGTAGGCTGAACTAACTTTGGGAGAAATTTATAGTTTGTAGTTTAAAACAAAGATGATAACAGCCTTTTCTCAAAGCAGACCTCCTTCTTGCCTGGGGACTAGATTGCCTTTACAGGACTAACATTAGCCACAAGATTAGAAATTATAGTTTAGGAGTCATATAGCTGGAGGCTACAAGATTCTGACCCTCCCTATACTGGTCCTAAGATCAGTGCTTCAGATATTTTGCAGACCCAGGACTTGATGGATCAGCTGGCACCACCTAGATTAATAAACTTGCTCATCTGATCTTGTGGCCCCCACCTAGGAACTGAGTAAGTTCAGTAAGACAGCTTTGACTCCCTATGATTTCATCTCTGACAAATCAGCACTCCCCACTAACTGGCTTCCCCAACCCACCAAGTTGTCCTTAAAAACTCTGCTCCCCAAATGCTCAGGGAGACTGATTGGAGTAATAATAAAACTCTGACACCACCTTTGTAGAGGGTAATTTACTAATATGTATTAAAGATTTTTAGGTGTATAACATTTAGCCCAATAATTCTACTTTTTAAGAATTTTTCCTCAGTAAATAATTGTAAATAGACCATAGATTTAGCTACCAGGATGTTAATCTCAGCATTCATTCTAATAGCAAACATTTGGAATTATCTAATATTTATCTAGAAGTAATAGTAATACGGCTCCGATGACTGGAGGAACACCAGGGTCCTTGGTCTCGCGCCAATTAGATAAACGACACGAACACATGTGGAGTGGTTTTAAGGAGCGAAGAGTTCAATCGGCAAGAAAGAAGGAAAAAGCTCCCCCGTACAAAGACAGAGGGAGGGGGGCTCCAAGTGGAGAGAGAAAACCCCTGTGTGCAGCAGAAAAGTAGTTGGTTACTTTGGGAGGCTGGGGGAGGTGGTGTCTGATTTGCATAAGACCCAGGGGATTGGTTTGACCAAGTGTGTCATTTACATAGCTGTCAAAAAACCTGGCCTTCCTACTCTAGCCTTTTAATATGCAAATGCGAGTCACCATGATGTCCTGTACACATGGTATTATCTGGAGGTGGCCATGACACTTGGCACAGGTAATGACAAGGAGAAGAGGGCAGGAATTGCCATGTTGGATGGACCCAGTTTCTAATCACTGGCATTTGCATATTAAAGCTTGCCAACCTGGCTCTTCAAGCCACCTTCCTGTTAGAAAAGAAATGTTTTGGGGGTTGCTTTTCATTAAAGGAAAATTCCACTGAGAACCTTTACGCTTTCTAGCTTCCTAAAAATTATTTCTTACTAACTCCTGTATTAATAGGATAAACCAAACTACAGCCCACAGACCAAACCTGACCCCATCACCTTTTTTCATTCAACCTGCAAGCTAAGAGTCATTTCTACATTTTTAAATGGTTGAAAGAAATCAAAAGAAAACGGTTTTGTTACTCATGAGAAGTATATGAAATTCAAATTTTAGTGTCCATAAAGAAAGTTGTACTGAAACACAGCCACATCCTGCTCATTGACATATTGTCTATGGCTGATTTCATGATATAATAGCAGACGTGGGTAGAATGCAACAGCTTGTATGTCCCCAAAGCCTAACATATTCACTATCTCACCTTTACATGAAAAGTTTGCCAAACTCTGATTTAAGTAAACCATGATCTAATCATAACATAAATTAATGTAGCCATTTAAAATTATATAGAAGATTATTTACTACCTTGCAAGAATGTTTAATGAATTAAATGAAATAGACAGATTATACCACAACGTATCAAGTTATGACCACATTTTATTACTCTTAATAATATATATATTATTATTATATTATATATATAATATATAAAATAGAAAAAAGACTGGAAGTATGTGCAACAAAATATTAATAGTTTTTATCTCTGGGTGATGAGATTGCAGGATTTTTTTTGGTAACAACCATACTGCTTACATTTTCTAAAAGAACATGTTGTTTAATATTAATAAAATAGCGTTGTATCAGAGTTTAAAATAGCCCCCAATTGTCTTCACCTCTTTCTAGTCACATCTTGTGTAATATCATCCCTTTGAGTGTAGTCATGACCTTTGACTTGCTCTAAACAATAATTGGATATGGCAAAGGTGACGGGTTGTTATTTCCATGATTACGTTACAAAATAGTGACTTTCATCTTGCTAGCAGACTCTCTATTGCTTTCTCGCCTTGTGCACTTTAAAAAAGCAAGCAGCCACATTAGGGGCAAGTATGTGGCAAGAAATGGAGTGTGACCTCAGGCCAACAGCTAAGTAAGATTGAAAGCCAACAGCCAGCAAGAAACTGAGGCCCTCAATCCAACAGGCTGCAAGGAACTAAACCTTGCCAACAACCATAGGAACTTGGAAGCAGGTCTTTCTTTGATCAAGCCATCAGATGAGATCCTAGCCCTAGCCAGCACCTTGATCGCAAACTCATGACAGACCCCAAAGCAGAGGATCTGACTAATCCATACCCAGATTCCCAATCCACAGAAAATGTGAGAAAATAAATGTGTGTGTGCTTTAAGCCACTATATCTGTGGTAATTTGTTATGCAGCAATAGATAACTGATACAAATATAAAATACTGGGCTGGGTGCGGTGACTCACGCCTGTAATCCCAGCACTTTGGGAGGCCGAGGTGAGTGGATCACCTGAGGTCAGGAGTTTGAGACCAGCCTGACCAGCATGCTGAAATCCCCTCTCTACTAAAAATACAAAAATTAGCCGGGTGTGGTGGCAGGCAACTGTAATCCAAGCTACTCTAGAGGCTGAGACAGGAGAACAGCTGGAACTCAGGAGGCGGAGGTTGCAGTGAGCCTATATCATGCTGCTGCACTCCAGCCTGGGCAACAAAGAGTGAAACTCCGTCTCAAAAAAAAACAAAAAACAAAATATATATATATATAATTAATTTTAAAATCTTTTTTAAAAATATAGTATTTAGAATGATATATAAAGAAGAAAATAGTAACTTTTAAGTGGCTAAGCAATTTTAATTTTTTAGATGGTAGATATAGTTAGAAAAGTGAACAGAACAAATTAATGGGTCAAATTTTGCCCTTTAGACAAAATTACGATGATAGCAAGTGAGTGGGTTGCCTCAGATTCCATAGCTGCTTATGTCTAAACTTGAATATTCTGGAAAGAAGTTTAACTGAAACCACCTTTGCAAAAAGTATAACAATGAGAAAATTATGACAGCGAAAGAGACCTAATCTAACTCCCATCTTGCCTTTAACCTCCAAATTGCCCTTGTTCATTCCTATACTTAGGCCAAGCTAACTTTGGGAAAAATTTAGTTTATAGTTTAAACAATGATAGATCTTCCCGAAAACTAAACTGCCTTTATAAAGCTAATGAAGGGCTACTAGGTTAGGAGGATAAAAAGGATCTGAATTTTGCTAAGACATAGGCATAAACCATTACCAGCCATTATTCTGGAGGTCACACCATTTGCAATTTCTCCAGTTCACTATAGTATTGGCCTTTTGAAATGTCTTTTCAGGCTTCTGCATTTCTGACTACTGGAAGACCGCATGCCGACCCTCAATTCTCTGCTTAACCAATCCCGTGGCCCCACTCAGAAGTAGACTCAGTTCACAAGGACTATTTTCCACACCCCTATGATTGCATACCCAACCAGTCAGCAGCACCTATTCTCCTAGCCTCCTGCCCACCAAACTATCCTTGAAAAAGCCTAGACTCCAAATTTTCAAGATTGATTTGAGTAATACTTCCATCTTCTGCTTGGTGTGACTCACCTCGTGCCAATTAAAGCCCTTCTTTATTGCAATGCCATGCTTTCAGTGAATTGGTTTTGTCTGTGCAGTGGGCAAGAAGAACCCATCAGGCGATTATATGACTACTCAAACTTCCCCATAGCCTAGATATGCTATTGTCTAGGATTAAAAAGAAACAACCATTTGATTCCCAGTTCTCTTTAGAGTTCTGCACCCCCTTTCCCCCCCATCTCCCCACCAAAGCTCATCCCATTTAAAATGGAAAACTATTACTATAGGATAATTACTCCATAATTGCAGCCACCACTGATATGTAACCTCTTCCCAAGACTCATTACATATAAAAAGAATAAAATAAGCATGCCCTCTTACATTTTTTATATAAGCAAATTATGCACTTTCACCTTGATCAACAGGATAATAACATGCGTAAATCTCCTATTTTGAACCAAAAATTGTCTTTAAATAAGTTTCATGCAACTTTTATGTCTGAGAAGTCATTACGTTTTTATTACTGATGCAGTAATAGCAGTTTATTAGATTTTAAAAACTGCCCTCGTGACCATTGAAAGCCTTTCCCCTTCCTCAAGTAGCTCTTAAATGGAAAAAAAAAAAAAAAAAAGCCATTGTCCATCGTGATTACTAGGTATTAGTCACAGGTCATAAACATCCCTATTTCTTACAGGAGGTTTTTAGGGAATTAAAATAGGACAAAGTGAATAAACTGCCCTCTGAACTAGTTAAAAGCATCTCATTTAGGTTTATAAATACTCTGGAGATGTAATCAAAAGATTGCCAAAGCCAGTATTATTTGCATTTTTTTGGAAACCAATAAATTAATAAAGCTTAATTCTGATTGTGTATTGTCCAAAAAACTGTACCACTAATAATGAATGGGCAAAAAGTTCTTCTGCTGAGGTTCCCCCCTCAGTCTGAATCACACTTAAATATTTATGGTTGCTTTTATTACAGTAAAACTACTCTCACGTCCAGTTCTGACAGGGTAAAATCTCCACTTTAAAGGACTCCTCAGTAATTCTAAAACTTTGTTATACAAACTATCTTAGGAGCTTTTGCAGCTGGAGAACTAAAGACTGAGAATGAAAGCTTATACTGGGTGCAAGGATCAATAATAATCTCAGTTGGAGTTGTTCTACGGGAAGTTACAAGAAATGGATATTCTACTTCTTTGGCTTCCTAGTCCCAACATCCATGAAGTCCTTGGGAATGTGGTGTAAGTTTCCATTCTTTATTTCTGTCTGTTTTCTGCCATGCTCCTATGACCTGAATGTTTGTGTTCCCCACAAAATTCATACATAGAAGCCTTAACTCCAATTGTGATATTTAGAGATGGGGCCTTTGGGAGATAATTAGACTATAAGGATGGGGCTCTCATGATGAGATAAATGTCCTTATAAGAAGAGGAAGAGACATGAGATATTGATATACAAGTTAAGAAGAAATTATTTAGGCAGATACTGAGGGTACAGGAGTCCTCGGTAAGGTTTTCCTTTTAATGAAAAGCAGCCCCAAAATCCTTTTCTTTTCTAACAAAGGGCAGCCTGTAAAATTAAGCTGCAGACATAGACAAGCAAACTGGAAGCTTGCACGGGTGAATGCCAGCAGTTGTGCCAATACGAAAAGGCTACCTAGGACTAAGCATGTTCAAAATTGGAGCTCCATGTTCCCTTCTCTTTGCCAGCCATGCGTACAGTAAGGAGCAGACAAGATGGCACCAGCCAAGTGGAAAGCCCGTTTGTATAGTAAGATTAGGGTGGGGTGACCAGCCTTCCCTGCATGCTATGTAAACGTCACAATTGGTCCAACCAATCTGTGGGGCCTATGTAACTCAGACACGGCCTCCTCAAGTCCTGTCTATAAAATCCAGTGCACTCCACCACAGGCCAGAATTCCTACTTGGGTGCCCCTCTCTCTCACAAGACAGACAGCTGTTCTCCTTTCTCTTTCTTTTGCCTATTAAACCTCCGCTCCTAAACTCACTCCTTGTGTGTGTCCATGTCCTTAATTTTCTTGGCATGAGACAACAAACCTCAGGTATTTACTCCAGAAAATGACAGCACTTGAATCTCTCTCTCTTTCTCTTTGTCTCTCTCCCTCCCTGCCTCCCCACCTCCTCCTTCCCCCTATGTGAAAATACAGAAAGAAGGCACCTGTCTGGAAACCAGAAATAGGGCCCTCATCAGACACTGAATCTACCAGCACCTTGATCTTGGACTTTTCGGCCTCTAGAACTGTAAGAAATAAATGTTTGTTTGTGTAGGGTAGAAGAAAAGCTTCCTCTCTGCCCACTGAAGTTTTGCTGAAAATAGACTGACAAAAGAGAGATTGATCAAAGAGGCACACAAAATTTATTTAATATGCACAGGGGAAAATCACAGGAATTTGATTACCCAATAGCCCAATGAGGTTCAGATGCTTCTATATCCTTCTCCACAGGGGAAGGGGAGATGATGGGTGTAGGAGTAAATGCTTTTCAGGGAAATGAATGGGCCCAAAAAACAATGGCCTGAGACATAGTTCTTCTGAGCTCTGAGGAAGGTGATAAAAAGGTGAGGGGTGGAAGTTCTTGTGAATAAATGTCTTATTATGTAGATGAAACCTCCCAAGTAATCTCTAAGAGCTGCCCTCAGGGGAATAGATGAAAAGTCTGTTTGTGGTGGCAACTCTCAGTTATATCTCTTCTCCAGTGGTTACTTAACGAGAGTCCTAGGAAGGAGGTCTTAAGACAATTGCTTTTCTTTTGGAAACAAGCTTTTTTTTTCAGATAAGAATATTCCAGAAAGAGTCCCTTCCAGTGCTTCAGGAAAGAAAGGAGATGGGGTGGGGGGGGCACTTGGGGAGGGGAAGGTCAGAGAGAAACTTTGATTCTGAGGCGTATTTATTTTTCTTTCCTTTTTTTTTTTAGACAGAGTCTCACTCTGTTGCCCAGGCTGGCGTGCAATGGCCCAATCTTGGCTCACTGCAACCTCCGCCTCCCGGGTTCCAGCGATTCTTCTGCCTCAGCCTCCCAGGCAGCTGGGATTACAGGCACACGCCACCACACCTGGCTAATTTTTGTATTTTTAGTAGAGACGAGGTTTCACCATGTTGGTCAAGCTGGTCTTGAACTCCTGACCTCAGGTGATCCACCCACCTCAGCCTCCCAAAGTGTTAGGATTACAGGCGAGCGCCACCGCGCCCAGCCTCTGAGGTTTATTTCTGAGGCTACTCAATTTTATTTACTTCAAAGCATTTGGCATGACAAAGCACTGAAACAGCGTCACTGTCTGGGGTAAACACCTGGGGATCCTCATCTCGCACCAAGGAAATGAAGTATGCAGACACAAGAAGTGGGTTTAGGCACCAAGGAAATGGAGTATGCAGACACAAGAAGTGGGTTTAGGAGTGGAGGTTTAATAGGCAAAAGAAAAAGAATAGCTCTCTCTCCTGGGAGAAAGAGGGGCTCCGGAGTGGGACTTCCAGCCCACGGCAGAGTGCACCAGATTTTATAGACAGGTTTGAGGGGGTGATTTCTGATTTACATAGGGCCCACAGATTGGTTGGACCACGTGTGACCTTTACATAGTTTGCAGGGGAAGCTGGCCATCCCACCCTAATTTTATTATGTAAATAGGCTTTCCACCTGGCCGGCGCCATCTTGTCTACTCCTTACTGTACACGTGGCTGGCAAATAGAAGGGAAAATGGAGCCACAATGTTGGGCATGCCTATCCCCAGGTAGCCTCTTTCCTGCTGGCACAGCTGCCGGCATTCACCCATGCAAGCTTCTAGCCTGCTTTTCTACGTCTCCAGCTTGATTTTACAGGCTGCTCTTTGTTAGAAAAGAAAATGATTTGGGGGCTGCTTTTCATTAACAGGAAAACCTTCCCGAGGACTTCCTCACCCTATCTGCCTAAATAATTTCTTCTTCACTGCTATATCAGCATCATATTTTGAGGTATCATTTTCTGCACCCAACAGTTGTCTAAGCTACTCAGTTTATGGCATTTTTGTTATAGCAGCGTCAACTGACTAAGATAACTATATAGGCCTCTCTGGACACCACAGCCGCTATGGCCTGAAAATGAGAAAAGGGTTCGCTTCCTTTTCTCAAATCTCACAACACTTTATTCATCCAAAGCCTATCACATTATTCTTTGTTTCATAGTCTTTGTGTATACACAGCTCTTTCCTACTAAGTAATTTCAGGCTATTGGTCCTCCTTTACAAACTTCCTAAAGCCTTGTACAAATTAGTCCCTTTAAAATGTTGGGAGATGTGTAGATTTTTAAAAAGAGATTTAAAGACACATTAACTGATTACAATGCACAGAATTTAACTGAATCCTGATCCAGACAAATAAGTTGTTGAAAAAATTTGTGAGACAATGATGAAAAGTTGAACATTGACTGGGTACTTGACAATATTAAAGAACTGTTAGATGTGGTAAGGGCATTGTGGTTATGCTGCTTAAAAAGTGTTGTGTATGTATGTATGTATGTATGTATGTGTATGGAAAAATGATGTGAAGTCCAGAATCTGATTCAAGATAGTTGGGAAAATAGGTGGGCATATAGGTGAAACAAGGTTGACTATGGATTGAATTGGGTGATGGGTACTTGGTATTGTTGCTTAAAAACCACCCAAACTTAGTAGATTAAAACATTTATTTTGCTAAAACATCTGTGATCTGGGCAGGAATTGGCAAGGAGAGCGCCAAACTATTTCACTTGGTGTCAGCTGGGGTAGTTTAAAAGTTAAAACTTGTAATCATCTGAAGACTCGCTAACTCATATGTCTGCTGGTTGATACTGGCTGTTGGCTGGAACCTTAGCTGGGGCTATTGGCCAGAACACCTACATGTAGCCTGGACTTCCTCACAATATGACAGCTAAGTTCCAAAGGTGGAGAGTGAGAAGGGCAGAAGCTGTATTGCCTTTTGTGACCTAGTCTCTTAAGTCATTGCTTCTAACACATATTGGTTAGATGTCACTAAAATGCAAAAATAGATATGAACAACAGGAAAAGCCTATGATGTTCTTGGATAGGAAGACACATCACACAGATGTTAGTTGTCTCTAAAGTAATAAATTTAGCACAAGCCCAATGAAAATACAATAAAGCATTTTACTGCAGTGAGAAGAACTATTTAAAGTTTACCTGGAAGAAGAAACAAGGAAAAATTGCCAGAACAATTCCAAGGGAGCAGTAAAGAGGAAATGGTCTTGCCAAGCATCAAATATATTATAAATCTTCGATAACTAAAGCAGTTTGGTACAAGTGCATAATTACAGGACAGGCTAATGGAAAACAAAAGAGCATATAGAAATTTAGTGTCAATTAATGGTAATAGCTCAATTGGCAGGGAAAAGATGGGCTTTCTAATAAATATTGTTGGGATAACTGGAGAGACATATGGAAATAATTAAAATTGGATCAATTTCTCCCATCAATGTGAAAAGATGCTCCATCTTGCTCATAATAAGAGAAATGCAAATCAAAACTATACTTAAGTACATTTCTCACCTAAGAGGCTGGCAATATCCAAAATGTTTGACAGTTTTCTCTAGTGGTACTCTAATACATTGCTAATATACACCATTTGCCCATAGAGGGAAATTTGGTAATATCTAGCAAACCTGAGAATGCATTTACCTTTTGAGCAAGAAATCCTGCTTCTAGGAATCTCCCAAAGCTATACTGGCAAACATACAAACAGCACAAAGCTATTCATTGCAGCACCATCTGTAATAGCAAAAGACTAGAAATAATTCAAACTCCCATCAAGAGGGGAAAAGTTGAATAAACTGTGTAATATCTGCACAGTGAAGTAATATGTTGCTATAAAAGGCAATAAGCTCTCTATATACTATTACAGCATTATCTCCAGGATATATGTTAGTGACAAAAGCAGGATGAATAAAATTGTATACATGACTTTTCTGCTTATCAAAGGAAGGGTTTTGAAAATATATGCTTATCTTTAAAGTAAATAAACGAATAAACTATGAATAGGCTTCCTTTGGAAGAGGGAGAAATAGGATGAGGAGGATAGAAGACAGAAGCTACATTTCTTTGAATATACTTTTTTCCTGTAAATTTGACTTTGAAACCATGTATTTCCCACAATCATAAAGCAAAAATAAAATTTTAAATTCCTAAAAGACAAAAATGAAACACAATCCTGTGCATACAAATGACTTTAAAACACAGCAATCTGAGTGTACAGCCCTAGTGAGCTATACTTAAATGACAAAAAAAAAATGGTGGTTGAGGGGAAATAAGAATTATAAACTGTTTAATGATTGAAGGCTGGGTAGAAGCTGTTATTCCGAGACCATTGTGTGTGAGTCTTGTATAAAACAAATGAGTAATTGTTAGTGTCACTGAGAAGTAGCATTTTCATCATATAAGACAGGAAGTACACAGATATAAGATCCATGAAGTTGAATAAAAAATTTACAGTACTGGCTGCACGTGGTGGCTCATGACTGTAATCCCAGCACCTTGGGAGGCTGAGGCAGGCAGATCATCTGAGGTCGGGAGTTCGAGACCAGACTAGCCAACATGGTGAAACCCTGTCTCTACCAAAAATACAAAAATTAGCTGGGCGGGTGCCTGTAATCCCAGCTACTTGGGAGGCTGACGCAGGAGAATCTCCTGAACCTGGGAGGTGGAGGTTGCAGTGAGCCAAGATCGTGCCACTGCACTCCAGCCTGGGCGACAAGAGCGAAACTCCATTTCAAAAAAAAAAAAAAAAATTACAGTACTGGATTTGAAGTACTGGTATAAAGATTATAAACAGAATGAATATACACAGACAACCGTGCATCACTTAACAATAAAATACTTTCTGAGAAATGTGTCTTAGGCAATTTCAGTCATTGCGTGAATGTCATAAAGTGTACTTAAACAAACATAGATGGTATAGCCAGCCTACTACACATCTAAGCTATATGGTGTAGTCTATGGCTCGTAGGCTACAAACCTGTACAGGATGTTACTGTACTGAATACTGTAGGCAATTATAATACAAGAGTAAGTATTTGTATACATAAACATAGAAAAAGTACAGTAAAAACACAGTATTATCTTATGGGACCACCATTATATATGCAGTTTGTCGAACAAAACATCATTATGTGATGCAGGACTGTATTTCTTAGCTCTGTCCACTAAGTGATTAATGATCAAACCAGTAGAAATGAGCTCCCCAATGCATGTCATATGTATTGCAGTCCATATAATAACATTTCTGAAAAAGCAAACAAAATTCTTTGGAAAAATGTCTAATTCCAGGTCTGAGGAGGGAAATGTACAACGTAAACCTGAACTATCTTATTACCAGAACGCAAGAAAGCTAACAAAGAATACTTAAACACTAATTAAAGACAGGACAATCAATACCAATTAGAGTAGCCATAATAGATTAGAAAACATCAAAAATCTATGTTTATATTAATGCTGGTTGTGGAGAAAAAGAAACACTTATATACTGTTGGTGGGAATGTAAATTAGTTCCACCATTGAGGAAGACAGTGTGGCGATTCCTTAAAGATCTAAAGACAGAAATACCATTCAACCCAGCAATCCCATCACTGGGTATATACCCAAAGGAATATAAATCATTCTATTATAAAAACACATGCACACATGTTCATTGCAGCACTATTCACAATAGCAATGACATGGAATCAACCTAAATGCCCATCAATGATGACTGGATAGAGAAAATGTGGAACATATACACCGTGGAATACTATGCAGCCATAAAAAGAATGAGATCATGTCCTTTGCAGGGACACGGATGAAGCTGGAGGCCATTATCCTTAGCAAACTAATGCAGGAATAGAAAACCTAATAGCACATTTTCTCACTTGTAAGTGGAAACTAAATGATGAGAACACATGGATACATAGAGGGGAGCAGCACACACCATGGCCTATTGGAGGAAGGAGGGTGGGAGGAGGGAGAGGATCAGGAAAAGTAACTAATGGGTACTAGACTTAATACCTGGGTGGATGAAATAATCTGCATAACTCCCACGACACAAGTTTACCTATGTAACAAACCTGCGCGTGTACCCCGGAACTTAAAAGTTAACAAAAAGCCTATCGACCATCTTTAAAGGATATTAGAGAACCAATTCATTATTCTGAAAACCGGCAAATAAACGAAAATAACTATTTTTTTCTATACAAACCAGATCTCAGAGTAACCGAATTACCAAGAGAAATTCTTTTGTTGAAATTATTACAGCTAATATGTAAAGAAAACTATAATGAATTAATAGATCCAGCTAGTGATCACCAATTGCTGCTAATATCACTAGGAGAGATGAAGTAACCAACATCTATGAAACAGTACTGCAAGAAAAAAGTGTATGAGTATTGAATCTGAATCCGAGGAAGCCTCTACATCTAGGACTGGTTGCATAGGTGCAATATATTGTTTCACAGGGCTCTGAGCTCAGAAGGGTCCCATTTTATGTTCTGCTGCCCTGTTTTGACCAGCCAAGGTGGCTCACACCTGTAATCCCAGTACTTTGGGAGGCCAGGGTGGGAGGATCACCTAAGGCCAGGAGTTTGAGACCATCCTGGGCAACATAGTGAGACACTGTATTTACAAAAAATACAAAAATCAGCCAGTCATGCTGGTGCATGCCTGTAGTCCTAGCTACTTGGGAGGCTGAGGCGGAGGATCCCTTGAGCCCAAGAGCTCAAGAGTGCAGTGAGCTATGATTACACCCCTGCACTCCAGCCTGAGTGACAGAATAAGACCCTGTGTGAAAGAAAAAGAATTAGTTCGTTCTTACACTGCTATAAAGAACTACCTGAGAATGGGTAATTTATAAAGAAGAGAAGTTTAATTGACTCACAGTTCCACACGGCTGGGGAGGCCTCAGGAAAGTTACAATCATGGTGGAAGGCAAGGAGAGGCAAGCATCTTCTTCACAAGGTGGCAGGAGAGAGCGAGCACGAGTGCGGAAGTGCCACATTTATTTAAACCATCAGAGCTTGCAAGAACTTACGAGAACAGCATGGGGAATATCTGTCCCCACGATCCAATCACCTCCCACCAGGTCCCTCCCACAACATGTGGGGATTACAATTTGAGATGAAATCTGAGTGGGAATATAGAGCCAAACCAACGGAGGGAGGGATGGAGGGAGGAAGAAAGGAAGGCAGGGAGGGAGTGAGGGAGGGAGGGGATGGCAAGAAAGAAAGGAAGGAAGGGAGCGAGAAAGAGCAAGAAAGAAAAAAAAAGGAAAGGAAAGAGAAGAAGAGAGGAAGGGAGGGGAGGAAGGGAAATTTGAACAACAGGTCCCACATTTTCATTTTGCACTGGGCCCAAAGTATGTTGCATTCACGTCTACATCTGACTACTAATTTACAGGAAGTAAGTGTTGTAGTTTAAAGAGCTGTCCACAAATTCTTTGATACTCCTTCCTGCCAAAAGCAAAGCCTAGTTCCTCTCTCCTTAAGTACGGGCTGTACTTTGTGATTTGCTTCAAATGAATAGAACAGATTAGAAATGATGGTGTGTGACTTCCAAGAATAGATTATAAGACACTGTGGCATCCACCTTGCTCTAAGGTCACTTGCACTGGAGTAAGCCAGCTGACATGAGAGGAGCCTCAAGCAGTTGTATGGAGAGGTGCATGTGGTAAGGGACCAAGGCCTCCAACCAACAGCCATGTGAGTGAGCCATCTTGGAGTGGCTCCTTCTGCCCTGATCAAGCTTTTAGATCACTGCAGCCCCAGCTTACAGTTTGAATGCAACCTCATGACAAACCCTGAGTGATAACCACTCAGCCAAGCCACTTTTCAATTTCACACAGCAATTGTGAGGTAATGTTAATTATTGTTTTAAGTTGCTATGTTTTGAGGAAATTCATTACACAGGAATATATAATACAAGAAGAAACAAGGAACATGCTCAATTACAGTGTGGGAATACAATCACCAAAATCCAGGCCGGGTGTGGTGGCTCACACCAGTCATCCCAGCACTTTGGCAGGCTGAGGCGGGTGGACCACGAGGTCAGGAGAAGGAAACCATCCTAGCTAACACGGTGAAACCCCGTCTCTCCTAAAAATACAAAAAATTAGCCGAGTGTGGTGGCAGGCGCCTGTAGTCCCAGCTACTTGGGAGGCTGAGGCAGGAGAATGGCACGAACCTGGGAGGCGGAGCTTGCAGTGAGCTGAGATCTCGCCACTGCACTCCAGCCTGGGCGACAGAGCGAGAATCCGTCTAAAAAAAAAAAAAAAAAGACAAAATCCACCCTGTGGGAAAATCACCTAACACCTTCAACCAAAACATTTCAAAGAAAAAAGAGCATATCATAGGCATCTTTTTTGGATCTGGATTCAAACAAACTACTAAAAAAACAGTTAAAGGGCAATGAAAACCACGCAAATACTAACTGGCTATCTGATGGTATTATGAAGTTATTGCTGATCTTTTTAGGGAGGTGGGTATGATGATAGTATCATAGTTATGTTTTAAAAGGGAAGTCCTTGACTTCTAGAGATATACACTAAAATATTTAAAGATAACATGTCTAAAATTTTCTTCAAAATGTCTCTGGGAGGGAGACAGGTGGGAAAAAGGAAATAAGATTCACCATGAGTTGATTACTATTGAAGCTGAGTGATGAGAACATAGTTCATTCCATAATTCTCCATAGTAAATATTTTTTAAAAAGAAAACTATAATGAATTAATAGATCTAGCTAGTAATCACCAATTGCTGCTAACATCACTAGAAGGGATGAAGTACCCAACATCTGTAAAGCACTACTTCAAGAAAAAAAGTGTATAAGTATCAAATATGAACCTGATCAAGCGTCTACTTCCAGGGCTGGTTACATCAACATACATAAACAAATATCACACAACATTTACGAGTGGGCTTAACAAAACTAATTACAAACAAGATGAAGACTATAAGGGTTTGAATGGTTTATTATCTAATATAATCAAAAGTAAATAATGATTTTTAAGTGTCAAAACCAAACTCCAGACTCTACATTACTAATTACTCTATCTATTCAAGGAAATACTCTGAATTGGAATTGGTAATTTTGGCACATATTATTTGACCCGGTAATCCATAATAACCTCAGAAGTATTATGCCTTCTTTTTAATTGTTCAATTCAAATCATAATCATATTTAGTCACCACATGGACTTTCTTCTTCGCCTATTCCATCATGTTAGAAAAACAGTGTAAATTAGCACCTTATAATGACTCATGATAGACTTTTATCATCCCCATAGGAAAGCAGTGAGGAGAAGGTTACCCTAACCATTCAGTGGTAAAAAAGACATAAACAGATGCTATTCACAAGTCTCAGTGTGCCAATGGCAATTACCACCTGTTCTGCGCCATCGATTAAGGGCTATGCATGAACAAGAAGCCAAGAGACAGAAAAATCATGCAGACACAAATCTTTACTGCAACAACTTCATTTTAAATTCCTTCATTAAAAATACACACCACACATAGTTATAATAGAGTAATACAAAGGACATGCAATTACATGACTACCCTGAGCTGAGACCAGATTGGGGCAAGTTCACAAAGGTCTCACCTCCGTTCTCTTCTTTCCTTTACCGATAGGAGGGAGAGATTGTTTGCTCTATGCAGATGTCTTAGGAAAATAATCAACTGGAGATGCCTCATTATTTCTCATTCTTTCCAATTCAGAATTTGTCATAACTCTTGGCTTGAGCTTGGCTGCAGGTATCACTAACATGATAAAAAAGGGGATTGATCAGCAATACAAAATTGTAAACATGGTTTAACTATGAAAAAAAAATTCTCCGTCAAACTTGCGTACAGATTTTTTTTTAAATGAGAAAAAAATATTCCAACACATAAGTTAACATTAATAATGGGTCTGGATAAGACTGTAGATCCATCTCTCTTCCTCCCTTCCTTATTTTTTTCTGAATTTTAAAATATAAATATCTTCTTTCTTTTTTTTTTTTTAGTCATAGCTTACTGCAGCCTCAAACTCCTGGGCTCAAGGGATCCTCCTGCCCCAGCCTCCCAAGCAGCTAGGACTCCAGATGTGTGCTACCATGCCTGACTAATTTTTTTTCATTTTTTGTAGAGTCAGTGTATTAGGCCACTCTTGAGCTGCTATAAAGAAATACCTGAGGCTGGGTAATTTATAAAGAAATGAGGTTTAATCGTCTTAAGGTTCTGCAGGCTTTAAGAAAGCATAGTTCTGGCATCTGCCTCTGATGAGAACTCAAGAAGTTTACAATCATGGCAGAAAGTAACGAAGAGCCAGTCTGTCACATGGCAAAAGTGAGAGCAAGACAGAGGTTGGGAGTGCCACACACTCTTAAAGAACCACATCTCCAGTGAACTGAGAACTCACTTCACACTGAGGGGATGGTACTGAACCATTCATGAGGGATCTGCCCCCATGATCCAATCACCTCCCACCAGGCCCCACTTCCAACACTGAGAATCACATTTCGACCTGAGATTTGGAAGGGACAAACATCTAAACCATATCAGACTGGGTTTCACTATGTTGCCCAGGGTGGTCTTGAACCCCTGACCTCAAGTAACTCTCCCACCTCCGCCTCCCAAAGTGCTGGGATTACAGGCGTGAGCCACCGTACCTGGCTTATTGTTTCTTGAATATCATATATTTCCTTTTAAATGAAACACTTAAAATGTGCTATCATTGTTATTCCTATATGAGAATTAAAAAAAAAAAATTTACCAGCACAGTGGCAGGTTAATAAATGTCCTTTATTTAAAATTTAAATACATCTCATTCACTAAAACAACTGCAGAAGAAATGTACTTAAAATTCATGCCTAAGTTATTTCAAAGTATTTTTCCATAAAAAATATAATTCAGACTGGCCTCCTCTCAATATGATTCATGTGTTGTTGCAAATAGGGGCTATACATTTTCTACCAATGTCACAGAAATACTAAGCAGAATCAGTTCCTTATCTCACAAAAACCATAGAATTGTATTGAACAAAAAATAGTTTACTTACTGTAAGGTATTATGTTTCAATGACCATTTGTCACTTAACAACAATAATAAATACAAATGAAAATAAACAGACAATTCAGCCTTAAAGAGAAAAATAATGAGAGAAAGCAAAACAAGAAAACTGAACAGCTGCCCACAGGAATATTAAATTGTTCTTAAATGGTTTGTAAAGCAATTCAAGAAGGATAAAGGCGGGAGGGGGGAATGTGTGTTTATAACACCCTCATTTTAGTCTGTAAGCTGTCAAATATGACCCATCTTTACCTGAAGTCATGAACAGTGCCAAATCTACGATTAATTGGTATACCTGAAAGTGACAGGGAGAATGGAACCAAGTTGGAAAACACTCTGCAGGATATTATCCAGAAGAACTTCTCCGACCCAGCAAGTCAGGCCAACATTCAAATTCAGGAAATACAGAGAATGCCACAAACATGTTCCTTGAGAAGAGCAACCCCAAGACACATAATCATCAGATTCACCAAGGTCGAAATGAAGGAAAAAATGTTAAGGGCAGTCAGAGAGAAAGGTCAGTTTACCCACAGAGGGAAGCCCATCAGACTAACAAGAGATCTGTTGGCAGAAACCCTACAAGCCAGAAGAGAGTGGGGGCCAATATTCAACATTCTTAAAGAAAATAATTTTCAACCCAGAA
Source organism: Hylobates moloch (assembly GCF_009828535.3). Classification (NCBI taxonomy): domain Eukaryota; kingdom Metazoa; phylum Chordata; class Mammalia; order Primates; family Hylobatidae; genus Hylobates; species Hylobates moloch. The sequence continues at coordinate 71,293,473 of NW_026652290.1, read as the reverse complement.
TTTCATATCCAGCCAAACTAAGCTTCATAAGCAAAGGAGAAATAAAATTCTTTACAGACAAGCGAATGCTGAGATATTTTGCCACCACCACGCCTACCTTTCAAGAGCTCCTGAAGGAAGCACTACACATGGAAAGGAACAACCAGTACCAGCCACTGCAAAAAATACCAAATTGTAAAGACCATCAATGCTATGAAGAAACTGCATCAACTAATGGGCAAAATAGCCAGCTAGCATCATAATGACAGGATCAAATGCACACATAACAATATTAACCTTAAATGTAAATGGGCTAAATGCCCCAATTAAAGACAAACACTGGCAAACTGGATAAAGAGTCAAGACCCATTGGTGTGCTGTATTCAGGAGACCCATCTCACGTGCAAAGACACACACAGGCTCAAAATAAAGGGATGGAGGAATATTCAAAAGCAAATTCAGAAAGCAAAAAAAAGCAGGGGTTGCGATGCTAGTCTCTGATAAAATAGACTTTAAACAAGGATCAAAAGAGACAAAGAAGGCCATTACATAATGGTAAAAGGATCAATGCAACAAGAAGAGCTGACTATCCTAAATATATATGCACCCAATAAAGGAGCACCCAGATTGTAAAGCAAGTTCTTAGAGACCTACAAAGAGACTTAGACTCCCACACAATAATAATGGGAGACTTCAACACTCCACTGTCAACACTAGACAGATCAACAGGACAGAAAATTAACAAGGATATCCAGGATTTGAACTCAGCTCTGGACCAAGCAGACCTAATAAACATCTATAGAACTCTCCACCCCAAATCAACAGGATATACATTCTTTTCAGCACCACATTGCCCTTATTCTAAAATTGACCACATAATTGGAAGTAAAACACGCCTCAGCAAATGCAAAAGAACACAAATCATAACAGACAGTCTGTCTAATCACAGTGCAATCAAATTAGAACTCAGGACTAAGAAACTCACTCAAAACCACCCAACTACATGGAAACTTAACAACCTGCTCCTGAATGACTAGTGGGTAAATAACAAAATGAAGGCAAAAATAAAGATGTTCTTTGAAACCAATGAGAACGAAGACACAATGTACCAGAATCTCTGGGACACATTTAAAGCAGGGTGTAGAGGGAAATGTACAGCACTAAATGCCCACAAGAGAAAGGAGAAAGATCTAAAATTGACACCCTACCACCACAATTAGAAGAACTAGAGAAGCAACAGTAAACAAATTCAAAAACTAGCAGAAGACAAGAAATAACTAAGAATAGAGCAAAACTGAAGGAGCTAGAGACCAAAAAGCCTTAAAAAAAAATCAGTGAATCCAGGAGCTGGCTTTTTGAAAAGATCAACAAAATAGAAAGACTGCTAGCCAGACTAATAAAGAAGAAAAGACAGACGAACCAAATAGATGAAATAAAAAATGATAAAGGGGATATCACCTCTGATCCCACAGAAATACAAAATACCATCAAAGAATACTATAAACACCTCTATGGAAATAAACTAGAAACTCTAGAAGAAATAGATAAATTCCTGGACACATACACCCTCCTAAGGCTAAACCAGGAAGAAGTCAAATCCCTGAATAGATCAATCACAAGTTCTGAAATTGAGGCACTATTTAATAGCCTACCAACCAAAAAAACTGCAGGACGAGACAGATTCACAGCCAATTCTACCAGAGGTACAAAGAGGAGCTGGTACCATTCCTTCTGAAACTATTCCAAACAAGAGAAAGAGAGGGAATCCCCCCTAATTCGTTTTATGAGGCCAGCATCCTGATACCAAAACCTGGCAGAGACACAACAAAAAAAGAAAATTTTAAGCCAATAACCCTGATGAACATCAATGCAAAAATCCTCAATAAAATACTGGCAAAACAAATCCAGCAGCACATCAAAAATCTTATCCACCACGATCAAGTCGGTTTCATCCCTGGGATGCAAGGCTGATTCAACATATGCAAATCAATAAACATAATCCATCACATAAACAAAACTAATGGCAAAAACCACGATTATCTCAATAGATGCAGAAAAGGCCTTCAACAAAATTCAACAGCACTTCGTGCTAAAAACTCTCAATAAACTAGGTATTTATGACAAACCCACAGCCAATATCATACTGAATTGGCAAAAACTGGAAGCATTCGCTTTGAAAACCGGCACAAGACAAGGATGCCCTCTCTCACCACTTCTATTCAACATAGTGTTGGAAGTTCTGGTCAGGGCAATCAGGCAAGAGAAAGAAATAAACGTATTCAATTAGGAAAAGAGGAAGTCAAATTGTCTCTGTTTGCAGATGACATGACTGTATATTTAGAAAACCCCATCGTCTCAGCCCTAAATCTCCTTAAGCTGATAAGCAACTTCAGCAGTCTCAGGATACAAAATCAATGTATAAAAATCACAAGCATTCCTATATACCAATAACAGACAAACAGAGCCCAAATCATGAGTGAACTTCCATTCACTATTGCTACAAAGAGAATAAAATACCTAGGAATACAACTTACAAGGGATGTGAAGGAACTCTTCAAAGAGAACTACAAACCACTACTCAAGGAAATAAAAGAAGACACAAACAAATGGAAGAACATTCCATGCTTATGGATAGAGAGAATCAGTATTGTGAAAATGGCCATACTGCCCAAAGTAATTTATAAATTCAATGCTATCCGCATCAAGCTACTACTGACTTTCTTCACAGAACTGGAAAAAGCTACTTTAAATTTCATATGGAACCAAAAAAGACCCGCATAGCCAAGACAACCCTAAGCAAAAAGAACAAAGTTGGAGGCTTCACTCTACCTGACGTCAAACTATACTACAATCTACAGTAATCAAAACAGCATGGTACTGGTACCAAAACAGAGATATAGACCAATGGAACAGAACAGAGGCCTCAGAAATAACACCACCACACATCTACAACCATCCGATCTCTGACAAACCTGACAAAAACAAGAAATGGGGAAAGGATTCCTTATTTAATAAATAGTGTTGGGAAAACTGGCTAGCCATATGCAAAAAGCTGAAATTGGATCCTTCCTTACACCTTATATAAAAATTAACTCAAGATGGATTAAAGACTTAAAAATAAGACCTAAAACCATAAAAACTCTAGAAGAAAACCTAGGCAATACCATTCAGGAACATAGGCATGGGCAAAGACTTCATGACTAAAACACCAAAAGCAATGGCAACAAAAGCCAAAACTGACAAATGGGATCTAATGAAACTAAAGAGCTTCTGCACAGCAAAATAAATTATCATCAGAGTGAACAGGCAACCTACAGAATGGGAGAAAATGTTTGCAATTTATCCATCTGACAAAGGGCTAATATCCAGAATCTACAAAGAATTTAAGAAAAAAACAACCCCATCAAAAAGTGGGTGAAGGATATGAACAGACACTTTGCAAAAGAGGACATTTATACAGCCAACAAACATATGAAAAAATGTTCTTCATCACTGGTCATTAGAGAAATGCAAATCAAAACCACAATGAGATACCATCTCATGCCAGTTAGAATAGCTATCATTAAAAAGTCAGAAAACAACATGCTGGAAAGGATGTGGAGAAATAGGAACACTTTTACACTGTTGGTGGGAGTGTAAATTAGCTCAACTACTGTGGAAGACAGCATGGCGATTCCTCAAGGATCTAGAACCAGAAATACCATTTGACCCAGCCATTCCATTACTGGGTATATACCCAAAGGATTATAAATCATGCTACCATATAGACACACGCACACATTATGTTTATTGCGGCACTGTTCACAATAGCAAAGACTTGGAACCAACCCAAGTGCCCATCAATGACAGACTGGATAAAGAAAATGTGACACATACACACCATGGAATACTATGCAGCCATAAAAAAGGATGAGTTCATGCCCTTTGTAGGGACATGGATGAAGCTGGAAACCATCATTCTCAGCAAACTAACAAAAGAACAGAAAACCAAACACTGCATGTTCTCACTCATAAGTGGGAGTTGAACAATGAGAACACATGGACAACAGGAGGGGAACATCACACACTGGGGCCTACCAGGGGGTGGGGGGCTAGGGGAGGGATAGTATTAGGAGAAATACCTAATATAGATGATGGGTTGATGGGTACAGCAAAACATCACGGCACATTTATACTTATATAACAAACCTGCATGTTCTGCACAGGTACCCCAGAATTTAAAGTATAATAATAAAAAAAAAAAGAATAGAAAGATCTTTAAAAAAAAAAAAAAAAAAAAAGAGTGGGCCGGGCGTGGTGGCTCGCACCTGGCAAAATCCCAGCACTTTCGGAGGCCGAGGCGGGCGGATCACCTGAGGTCGGGTGTTCCAGACCAGCCCGACCAACATGGAGAAACCTCGTATCTACTAAAAATACAAAATTAGGCGGGCATGGTGGCGCATGCCTGTAATCCTGGCTACTCAGGAGAATTGCTTTAACACGGGAGGTGGAGGCTGCGGTGAGCCGAGATCGCGCCATTGCACTTCAGCCTGGGCAACAAGAGCGAAACGCCGTCTCGAGAAAAAAAAAAAAAAGTGAAATAATTACATCTGCAGCAACCTGGATGGAATTGGAGACCATTATTCTAAGTGAAGTAACTGAGAAATGGAAAATCAAACATCGTATGTTCTCGGTCATGACTGGGAGCAAAGCTATGAGGATGCAAAGGCGTAATAATAATACAGGGGACTTTGGGGACTCAGGGAAAGGGTGAGAGGAGGGTGAGGGATAAAAGACTACACATTGGCAACTGCTGCTAATCAAAGTGTAGATTCCAGGCAACTTGAGTCTTTGCTCCCAGGTTATAATCCTTAAACTTGACCCAAATAAACTGTCTACTTATAAAAAAAAAAAAAAAAGACTACACATTGGGTACCGTGTACACTGCTTGGGTGATGGGTGCACCAAAATCTCACACATCACCACTAAAGAACTTACTCACATAACCAAATGCTACCTGTTCCCCAGTAACCTATGGAAATAAATAAAAATTAAAAATTAAAAAAAATTAAACATTCTACATACAATTTCCCCCAAGAAAAACCTGGGTGCTATCTTACAAATCAGAGACTTAGGGTTTGGACAACAAAGATTATGACATTTAAAAAATACTATACAATATACACAGTTTTGGAATTTCTTTATGAAATTATCAGAATTTCCACCTGGTTTTCTATATGCAACCTTATTTCTGCCTGTACACCCACATTCAAACTCTTATCCCCAACCCACAGGCAGTTCTAGTCTGAGGTAACAGCTCAGTCATCCCTTTGGGTCTTGGTGATGTCATCCTTGTTTGGTCCACCTTCATCACTGCTTTTGCCAAACACCAAAGGCCTATCAGAAACGGGCACGGCTGACCCACTCTCATCTATTTTAAGCCACTGGATCCCAATAGGACAGAAGACTTTGCCTCCTTGGACCCCATCTCTGGTAGTCTACTGTGACAGTAATGCTCTCATAACTTTTTTCTCAAGGCCAGTCTCTATAGCCTCTTCTCACGGCTCACTTGATCCAGCGTTTAGTTCTTCCTGACTCTAGATTTAGATCAAGCAATTGTAAAAACCCATGAGGTGGCGCCTCATTAATCTAGGATTCTGAGGTCTTTATTTCATGGACTGTTTTACAGCTTATCTAGATAATAAGAAGGAAAAACACCATAATATTAATAGAACTGGCTATTACTGCTTCATAGGAACAAAGCTGCTCAATGATTCTACAGCTGGATGGAGCCTGAATTTTATATATAATACTAAGTAACTCGGTAATACCTTCCTTTCTTTCTTTCTTTCGAGACGGAGTCTCGCTCTGTCTCCCAGGCTGGAGTACAGTGGCGCCATCTCGGCTCACTGCAAGCTCCGTCTCCAGGTGCACACCGTACTCCTGCCTCAGCCTCCAGAGTAGTTGGGACTACAGGCGCCCATCACCATGCCCAGATAATTTTTTTGTATTTTTAGTACAGACAGGGTTTCACCATGTTAGCCAGGATGGTCTCAATCTCCTGACCTCGTGATCCACCTGCCTTGGCCTCCCAAAGTGCTGGGATTAAGGCGTGAGTCACCACGCCTGGCCCCTTTCTTTCTTTAAAGATGGTGCCACAGACATGCCCCTCTCAGTCTCCTGATTAAAATCCTAATTGTGCTAACATGCTCATTTATCTCAAAACTGAAACCAATTTTTTTCCCAACTGAGCACGTCTTTGAGTTTAGGGCTGTTCTTGCCTTTGCAGATTAGAATTAGGTTGGTTGGTTGGTTTTGTTTGTTTGTTTTGCCAAAGAATGAAAAGAAACTGGAAGGAAAAACCCAGCAATATGATTGATTTTCTTTATTCTTTTAAAGTAATTTTTTCCTGTGAGTTTACATGTGAAAAGGCAATCACTATCAATTCTTCATAAAAGTGACTGAATTACCCTGGGGCAGAGGTTGCAGTAAGCCGAGATTGCGCCACTGCACTCCAGTCTGGGTGACAAAGCAAGACTCTGTCTCCAAAAAAAAAAAAAAAAAAAAAAAAAGCGACTGAATAGGAAAACGTGTTCTTTAATAAACATAAGAGATATTCACGTCTAAATAATAATGACAATAACAACAGATTCTACACCAAAGTCGTATACACTTCCAGTGAAGCTTTATGCATTCCATTCTGAGCTCCTAGCACCAGGCAGGTAAACACGAATCATAGGTGGAAATATGCCATGTTTAGCAGTAGAAGCAACATCACAGTTTATTAGGAAAATAAAGCAGAAAATGGTCAGGTAAATAAATATTACAACATATAATGTACTGGTGATGAAGTTGCAATAAAGTAATATAAGTGAGATTTACAATATATATATATATATATTTTTTTTTTTTTTTTTACTGGGAAGGCTAGTTGTAAACATAAACATTCTCATTAAACTACTGGCCCCCCAAAACCTAACGTATCTCACAACCAATAATCATCTTTTGACTATAAAATCATAAAAACTTGTACTCTGTGGCTCTTTTGTCTCGATGGTTTTTCAGAGAAAAAAATGAGCTGTGTTAAGCAGTTTCACTGATTTATCCATCTTGAATAGCTGCCAGTTCTGGAACCTCATACATCCTCAGAACGTCTTCATAGAGCAAATAATTATGTAGGCTTCTGGGAAGTGGCAACTGACTAATATAACTGTCAGACCGTAGACGTTCTGATTTTAGACTGGACCGAATTTCCAAACGACAAAGATGGGTCAGGGATGGAACAGTGGCTGAAGAAACAAAAAAAGCAAGGTGAAACTTTTTTAAACAGAAAGATGTAATAGCACATAAAGGTAAATTAATTTTTTCCCCCAACTCTTGGTAAGAAAAGTGATCTATCACTTAGAATTACTTTGAAAGAAGACTACTTTGAGTTAGTATGACCACAATAAACCTTATTTATTCTTTTCTACAGCCTTCAACTGGCTCCTCTCCCTTCAGTTTGTTGGCCACACATTCAAAGTCAGTATCCAGGGCCGCAAACACTAAATGCTCAAATTCTAAAGATCTGTCAATACCTGCACTTAAGAAATGGATGAATCAACTTTAGAAATGCTAGAAGCTCACAGTTGCAAATGCTACCTTCCTCTTAATCTATTTCATTACAAATGGTTTCCAGACCTATCACATCAAGTGAATAGATGTACAGCTTGCAAGTTTTCCCTTTTATCCATAACATAAAATGAAAATTTTTAATTGGCTCTGAGAGAAAGGGAGTATTTATTGAGTGCCTTCTATGCCACAAGCCCATGTACTTCACTCAAATTCTCTTTTTATCGGCATTAACTTCATGAAGTATATATTATCAGGCTACTGTAGAGATTTAAAAAAACAACTTCCCAAAGTCACAGAGCTAGTAAGAAGCACAGCCAGGATTCAAACTCAGATCTATATGAACCCAAAGCCTGTGTGTGTGTGTGTGTGTGTGTGTGTGTGTGTGTGTGTGTGTGTCTGACAAGGCACTACAGCCAAAAGCTAACTACCAATTAAAGGACAATCCCACATGCACATAATTAAGAACTGTATGACAGGCCAGGCGCGGTGGCTCATGCCTGTATTCCCAGTACTTTGGGAGGCTGAGGCGGGCAGATCACCTGACGTCAGGAGTTCAAAATCAGCCTGACCAACATGTGAAACACTGTCTCTACTAAAAATACAAAATTAGCTTGGCGTGGTGGCACATGCCTGTAATCCCAGCTACTAGGGAGGCTGAGGCAAAATAATTGCTTGAACCTGGGAGGCGGAGGTTGCAGTGAGCCGAGATCACACCACTGCACTCCAGCCTGAGCAACAAGAGCGAAACTCTGTCTCAAAAAAAAATAAAAAAATAAAAAAAGAATCATATGATAGCAGTTTCATTTTCTAAGATGAAAAGTGTTAAATAAAGAAGTTAATGTCTGCTCTTATGTGAATCGGACCTAAAGCCTTTTGTTAATTCAAGAAATCTTTTATAAATCCCTGTGAAATTTAACAATGATGAACAGACCAGGATCAGAGCATCAAAGACTAGTACTATAAAGAGCACAGCTGATACCAGACCAGCTAGTCTGATTCCAGGTATAGGGTTCTTTAAACTCTAATACCCATAGGGCTTAAGACCAATTAATTCTCTAACATCTTCAATATCTTCCAAGCCACAGAAGTTAACTCATCATTGTTTTTAGTTTACTAGTTTAGGTTTAGTTTAGTTTATTCAGAATTAAAGAAATCACTCAAACTGGTGTTTCAAAATGCTAAATAAGAAAGCAAAAGTTATCGATTTAGTATATAAAACCTAAGTCTAAGCTGGGCATTTTCTTAAACCATGAGTCATAGATTCCCTATTATAAATAATAAGATTACAGTATCTATGGTATATAGCACATTTATTTCCAACTTTTTTCATATCCACATCTTACTTAACTTTGACCCTTTTCTGTAAACTTAAAGGAGAAATGATGGTTCTCACATAAAAGATGGGAAGACAAAGGTAAAGGGGCCACTGGAGGAAGTTGCAGGAATACATATGGAAAGCACACCCAAGCTGCAAACACCACAGTTTTCCAAAGGTTTAAGTAGATTGACTACGTTCAACTATCAAGTATAAAGAAGCCCTCTTAGTAGGATCATGAACAATAAGTGGTCAGTTAATAGAAACTCCCTTAAAGCAGGTGACCAAAACACCATACATACTTTAAACATTCTAATTTAAAATGGATACATGAACACATCTAGAACACAACATCTATGGCTTGCAGTTTATTTATGTATTTTTTACTCACCACTATATAAATGAGGACGCAGTTTCACTTTCTTTGAGTTACAGCATGGATTTAAAGGCATGTATGAAACAAGGTGAGTACATAATCCTTCCGTATTTTTACAGGTTTTTTTGCTTTCAGTTGTTGTAGCCACATCTAATTCAATATCTATTTCTGTTCTGTGCTTATCTTTATCAAGTCTTTTGCATTCTCCTTTGCCTTAACAGAAACAATGATTCTCTTTTCACACTCATAATTCATTAGCTTGTGCAATCTGGAATTACTTAACTACAATAATATGCACAATGAAATAAAAAGTTTCAGAAATAAACATAACTGCTGTTTGGTAAGCACACACCTCTGCTGGTAGGAACACTGGCATTCTAGAGTGTAACTGGCCAGCTGCAAACACAGAGCATGCCAATGGACACCGTCAGATGGAAACGAAAGAGAAAATCACAAGACTGGTTAATCCAGTGTGTGTTTTTAAAGTGAAGTTGGTTAAGAGAATTTCTACTTATATTCAGTTAGAGTTTAACAGGCATCTGTTAAATTGAATCTCTTCATTCTGCACATTCTTAGGAACATGAACACTTACTACACAACCAGAAGGAAGATAAAGGACAGCTGTGCAACCCGGAGGAGAGCTGCTTACTTGGAGATAAGGAATCCTTAATGATGCTCCAGCTTCTCAGAGTGGACAGACTACACTGGCTTAAAATTCTATGGGAGGCCGGGCGCGGTGGCTCACGCTTGTAATCCCAGCACTTTGGGAGGCCGAGGCGGGCGGATCACGAGGTCAGGAGATCGAGACCACGGTGAAACACCGTCTCTACTAAAAATACAAAAAAATTAGCCGGGCGTGGTGGCAGGCGCCTGTAGTCCCAGCTACTCGGAGAGGCTGAGGCAGGAGAATGGCGTGAACCTGGGAGGCGGAGCTTGCAGTGAGCCGAGATTGCGCCACTGCACTCCAGCCTGGGCGACAGAGCGAGACTCCGTCTCAAAAAAAAAAAAAAAATTCTATGAGCTGACTGGGAAGAGTTCCTCCAGATGCCCTAAAACTTCATGTAGTGCTGACCAGCTTTTCTAGATTATGTGACTAAATCACTGGAGGTCTATCTTTAAAGCTTAATAAATCATTTGTTAGGCCGGGCGCGGTGGCTCACGCTTGTAATCCCAGCACTTTGGGAGGCTGAGGCGGGCGGATCACGAGGTCAGGAGATCGAGACCACGGTGAAACCCCGACTCTACTAAAAAAAAAAAAATACAAATAATTAGCCGGGCGTGGTGGTGGGCGCCTGCAGTCCCAGCTACTCGGAGAGGCTGAGGCAGGAGAATGGCGTGAACCTGGGAGGCGGAGCTTGCAGTGAGCCGAGATCGTGCCACTGCACTCCAGCCTGGGCGACAGAGCGAGACTCCATCTCAAAAAAAAATAAAATAAAATAAAATAAATCATTTGTTTATGCTAATTATGTGTGTAGAAGCTTAACCATTAGTAATCAAGCCACACTAGACCAGTTCATATTTGTTAGGAGAAACTTAAGTGACTTGCCCACTGAGATGTTGCACAACAACACTGCTGTTGTTAACTAGATCTCAATGATTTGACTCCCAGTCCAGAGTTCTTTAAACTGTGATAAGCTCAATATAATTCTCCAACACCTTCTAAACCACTGAAACTATCATAAATTTCAGAATATCTTTCCATTTAATAATAAAAAAGGAAAAGTATAGCTACTTCAGGTATTGGTTCAAATTTTAATTGCACCATTTTGGTTTTCCTTCTAAGAGCACAACAGATCACTGGCCTAATGAACAATTAGAGGTAAGAACTATGTCCGCAGAGCCAAGATGGCCGAATAGGAACAGCTCCAGTCTACAGCTCCCAGCGTGAGCAACGAAGAAGACGGGTGATTTCTGCATTTCCATCTGAGGTACCGGGTTCATCTCACTAGGGAGTGCCAAATAGTGGGTGCAGGACAGTTGGTGCAGCTCACTGAGCGCGAGCCAAAGCAGGGCGAGGCATTGCCTCACTCGGGAAGCGCAAGGGATCAGGGAGTTCCCTTTCCTAGTCAAAGAAAGGGGTGACAGACGGCACCTGGAAAATTGGGTCACTCCCACTCTAATACTGCGCTTTTCCAACGGGCTTGGAAAACGGCACACCAGGAGATTGTGCCCCGCAGCTGGCTCAGAGGGTCCTATGCCCATGGAGTCTCGCTGATTGCTAGCACAGCAGTCTCAGATCAAACTGCAAGGTGGCAGCGAGGCTGGGGGAGGGGCGCCAACCATTGCCCAGGCTTGCTTAAGTAAACAAAGCAGCCAGGAAGCTCGAACTGGGTGGAACCCACCACAGCTCAAGGAGGCCTGCCTGCCTCTGTAGGCTCCACCTCTGGAGGCAGGGCACAGACAAACAAAAAGTCACAGTAACCTCTGGAGACTTAAATGTCCCTGTCTGACAGCTTTGAAGACAGTAGTGGTTCTCCCGGCACGCAGCTGGAGATCTGAGAACGGGCAGACTGCCTCCTAAAGCGGGACCCTGACCCCCGAGCAGCCTAACTGGGAAGCACCCCCAGTAGGGACAGACTGACACCTCACTCGGCCGGGTACTCCTCTGAGACAAAATTTCCAGAGGAACGATCAGACAGCTGAATTAGCGGTTCACGATAATCCGCTGTTCTGCAGTCACCGCTGCTGACACCCAGCCATACAGGGTCTGGAGTGGACCTCTAGCAAACTCCAACAGACCTGCAGCTGAGGGTCCTGTCTGTTAGAAGGAAAACTAACAAACAGAAAGGACACCTACACCAAAAACCCATCTGCACATCACCATCATCAAAGACCAAAAGTAGAAAAAACTACAAAGACGGGGAGGAAACAGAGCAGAAAAACTGGAAACTCTAAAAAGCAAAGCACCTCTCCTCCTCCAAAGGAACGCAGTTCCTCACCAGCAACAGAACAAAGCTGGACACAGAATGACTTTGATGAGTTGAAAGAAGAACGCTTCAGACAATCAAACTACTCTGAGCTACAGGAGGAAATTCAAACCAAAGGCAAAGAAGTTAAAAACTTTGAAAAAAAAATTAGACGAATGTTTAACTAAAACAACCAATGCAGAGAAATGCTTAAAGGAGCTGATGGAGCGGAAAGCCAAGTTTTGAGAACTACGTGAAGACTGCAGAAGCCTCAGTAGCTGATGCGATCAACTGGAAGAAAGGGTATCAGTGATGGAAGATGAAATGAATGAAATGAAGGGACAAGGGAAGTATAGAGAAAAAAGAATAAAAAGAAACGAACAAAGCCTCCAAGAAATATGGGACTATGTGAAAAGACCAAACCTATGTCTGATTGGTGTATGTGAAAGTGACGGGGAGAATGGAATCAAGTAGGAAAACACTCTGCAGGATATTATCCAAGAGAACTTCCCCAATCTAGCAAGGCAGGCCAACATTCAGATTCAGGAAATACAGAGAACGCCACCAAGATACTCCTCGAGAAGAGCAACTCCAAGACACATAATTGTCAGATTCACCAAAGTTGAAATGAAGGAAAAAATGTTAAGGGTGGCCAGAGAGAAACGTCGGGTTACCCACAAACGGAAGCCCATCGGACTAACAGCTGATCTCTCGGCAGAAACTCTATAAGCCAGAAGAGAGTGGGGGCCAATATTCAACATTCTAAAAGAAAAGAATTTTCAATTCAGAATTTCATATCCAGCGAAACTAAGCTTCATAAGTGAAGGAGAAATAAAATACTCTACAGACAACCAAATGCTGAGTGATTCTGTCACCACCAGGCCTGCCCTAAAAGAGCTCCTGAAGGAAGCACTAAACGTGGAAAGGAACAACTGGTACCAGCCACTGCAAAATCATGCCAAATTGTAAAGACCATCGAGGCTAGGAAGAAACTGCATCAACTAACAAGCAAAATAACCAGCTAACATCATAATGACAGGACCAAATTCACACATAACAATATTAACTTTAAATGTAAATGGGCTAAATGTTCCAATTAAAAGACACAGACTGGCAAATTGGATAAAGAGTCAAGACCCATCAGTGTGCTGTATTCGGGAAACACATCTCACATGCAGAGACACACATAGGCTCAAAATAAAGGGATGGAGGAAGATCTAACAAGCAAATGGAGAACAAAAAAAGGCAGGGGTTGCGATCCTAGTCTCTGATAAAATAGACTTTAAACCAACAAAGATCAAAAGAGACAAAGAAGGCCATTACATAATGGTAAAGGGATCAATTCAACAAGGAGAGCTAACTATCTTAAATATATATGCACCCAATACAGGAGCACCCAGATTCATAAAGCAAGTCCTGAGTGACCTACAAAGAGACTTAGACTCCCACACAATAATAATGGGAGATTTTAACACCTCACTGTCAACATTAGACAGATCAACGAGACAAAAAGTTAACAAGGATACCCAGGAATTGAACTCAGCTCTGCACCAATCGGACCTAATAGACATCTACAGAACTCTCCACCCCAAATCAACAGAATATACATTCTTTTCAGCACCACACCACACCTATTCCAAAATTGACCACATAGTTGGAAGTAAAGCTGTCCTCAGAAAATGTAAAAGAACAGAAATTATAAAAAACTGTCTCTCAGACCACAGTGCAATCAAACTAGAAGTCAGGATTAAGAAATTCACTCAAAACTGCTCAACTACATGGAAACTGAACAACCGGCTCCTGAATGACTCCTGGGTACATAACGAAATGAAGGCAGAAATAAAGATGTTCTTTGAAACCAACGAGAACAAAGACACAACATACCAGAATCTCTGGGACACGTTCAAAGCAGTGTGTAGAGGGAAATTTATAGCACTAAATGCCCACAAGAGAAAGCAGGAAAGATCCTAAATTGACACCCTAACATCACAATTAAAAGAACTACAAAAGCAAGAGCAAACACATTCAAAAGCTAGCAGAAGGCAAGAAATAACTAAAATCAGAGCAGAACTGAAGGAAATAGAGACACAAAAAACTCTTCAAAAAAATCATTGAATCCAGGAGCTGGTTTTTTGAAAAGATCAACAAAATCGCTAGACCGCTAGCAAGACTAATAAAGAAGAAAAGAGAGAAGAATCAAATAGATGCAATAAAAAATGATAAAGGGGATATCACCGCCGATCCCACAGAAATACAATCTACCATCAGAGAATACCACAAACACTTCTACACAAATAAACTAGAAAATCTAGAAGAAATGGATAAATTCCTCAACAAATACACCCTCCCAAGACTAAACCAGGAAGAAGTGGAATTTCTGAATAGACCAATAACAGGCTCTGAAATTGTGGCATTAATCAATAGCTTACCAAACAAAAAGAGTCCAGGACCTGATGGATTCACAGCCAAATTCTACCAGAGGTACAAGGAGGAACTGGTATCATTCCTTCTGAAACTATTCCAATCAACAGAAAAAGAGGGAATCCTCCCTAACTCATTTTATGAGGCCAGCATCATCCTGATACCAAAGCCTGGCTGAGACATAACCAAAAAAGAGAATTTCAGACCAATATCCTTGATGAACATTGATGCAAAAATCCTCAATAAAATACTGGCAAACCGAATCCAGCAGCACATCAAAAAGCTTATCCACCATGATCAAGTGGGCTTCATCTCTGGGATGCAAGGCTGGTTCAACATACGCAAATCAATAAATGTAATCCAGCATATAAACCGAATCAAAGACAAAAACCACATGATTATCTCAGTAGATGCAGAAAAGGCCTTTGACAAAATTCAACAACACTTCATGCTAAAAACTCTCAATAAATTAGGTATTGATGGGACGTATCTCAAAATAATAAGAGCTATCTATGACAAACCCACAGCCAGTATCATACTGAATGGGCAAAAACTGGAAGCATTCCCTTTGAAAACTGGCACAAGACAGGGATGCCCTCTCTCACCACTCCTATTCAACATAGTGTTGGAAGTTCTGGCCAGGGCAATTAGGCAGGAAAAGGAAATAAACGGTATTCAGTTAGGAAAAGAGGAAGTCAAATTGTCCCTGTTTGCAGATGACATCATTGTATATCTAGAAAACCCCATTGTCTCAGCCCAAAATCTCCTCAAGCTGATAAGCAACTTCAGCAAAGTCTCACGATACAAAATCAATGTACAAAAATCACAAGCACTCTTGTATACCAATAACAGACAAACAGAGAGCCAAATCGTGAGTGAACTCCCATTCACAATTGCTTCAAAGAGAATAAAATACCTAGGAATCCAACTTACAAGGGACGTGAAGGACCTCTTCAAGGAGAACTACAAACTACTGCTCAATGAAATAAAAGAGGATACAAACAAATGGAAGAATATTCCATGCTCATGGGTTGGAAGAATCAATATCATGAAAATGGCCATACTGCCCAATGTAATTTATAGATTCAATGCCATCCCCATCAAGCTACCAATGACTTTCTTCACAGAATTGGAAAAAACTACTTTAAAGTTCATATGGAAACAAAAAAGAGCTCGCATCACCAAGTCAATCCTAAGCCAAAAGAACAAAGCTGGAGGCATCACGCTACCTGACTTCAAACTATACTACAAGGCTACAGTAACCAAAACAGCATGGTACTGGTACCAAAACAGAGACATAGATCAATGGAACAGAACAGAGCCCTCAGAAATAATGCCACATATCTACAACTATCTGATCTTTGACAAACCTGACAAAAACAAGCAATGGGGAAAGGATTCCCTATTTAATAAATGGTGCTGGGAAAACTGGCTAGCCATATGTAGAAAGCTGAAACTGGATCCCTTCCTTACACTTTATACAAAAATTAATTCAAGATGGATTAAAGACTTACATGTTTGATCTAAAACCATAAAAACGCTAGAAGAAAACCTAGGCAATACCATTCAGGACATAGGCATGGGCAAGGTCTTCATGTCTAAAACATCAAAAGCAATGGCAACAAAAGCCAAAATTGACAAATGGGATCTCATTAAACTAAAGAGCTTCTGCACAGCAAAAGAAACTACCATCAGAGTGAACAGGCAACCTACACAATGGGAGAAAATTTTCGCAACCTACTCATCTGACAAAGGGCTAATATCCAGAATCTACAATGAACTCAAACAAATTTACAAGAAAAAATCAAACAACCCCATCAACGAGTGGGCGAAGGACATGAACAGACACTTCTCAAAAGAAGACATTCATGCAGCCAAAAAACACATGAAAAAATGCTCATCATCACTGGCCATCAGAGAAATGCAAATCAAAACCACAGTGAGATACCATCTCACACCAGTTAGAATGGTGATCATTAAAAAGTCAGGAAACAACAGGTGCTGGAGAGGATGTGGAGAAATAGCAACACTTTTACACTGTTGGTGGGACTGGAAACTAGTTCAACCATTGTGGAAGTCAATGTGGCAATTCCTCAGGGATCCAGAACTAGAAATATCATTTGACCCAGCCATCCCATTACTGGGTATATACCCAAAGGACTATAAATCATGCTGCTATAAAGACACATGCACACGTATGTTTATTGCGGCACTATTCACAATAGCAAAGACTTGGAACCAACCCAAATGTCCAACAATGATAGACTGGATTAAGAAAATGTGGCACATATACACCATGGAATACTATGCAGCCATAAAAAAGGATGAGTTCATGTCCTTTGTAGGGACATGGATGAAACTGGAAACCATCATTCTCAGTAAACTATCGCAAGGACAAAAAACCAAACACCGCATGTTTTCACTCATAGGTGGGAATTGAACAATGAGAACACATGGACACAGGAAGGGGAACATCACACTCTGGGGACTGTTGTGGGGTGGGGGGAGGGGGGAGGGACAGCATTAGGAGATATACCTAATGCTAAATGACGAGTTAATGGGTGCAGCACAACAACATGGCACATGGATACATATGTAACAAACCTGCACATTGTGCACATGTACCCTAAAACTTAAAGTATATAAAAAAAAAAAAGAACTATGTTCAGCTGAACTGAGGGAGTCCTTCATGTGTAGATTATTAACACAGACAATATGCCTGTCAGTGCCGTTTTAGTTTAATATGCCAGTAAATACTAAGAGAATTTTATAACCATATATGCAATATTTCAAAGCACACAAAATCCCTATGAAAGTTTTAGTGAGGCATAGTATTTCCACATGTGTTGCCACTAGGCTAGAAGATCAAGCCATGCCTTGAATTTATAATATGAAAAGGCCACAGAAGCTGTATGTAAAGCATACTTTCATGAAAACCTATTAAAACTATATTTTAGTTTTGTTAAATACATCTCCATGTTCTTGGATTATGGCAGTGACTGTAACCTAGAAAATGATGTCTGAAACCATGCTACACTTTTAAGTCACTTTTCTGACTCAATAATTTTTATTCAGTATGTTAAACTTAGTTTATCCATAGATCTATTAGCAGATGAGTAATATTTAACTTTTAATTCCTATACAGAATTCCTCTATTTTGTTCATTTTTTATATGTACTGGCAGAACAATCAAAATAGAAGACTATATGTTGTTATATAAAGTTTTGTTAAAATCAAAAGCAGACACAATGATAAAATAAATGTCACAATTCTTAATTCATTATGCTTATAAATGCCAACTTTACTATAGCACAAAACTATATCTATATCATACACACCCACTATATTTTCTACATTCATCTCTAGCCTTCCCTCAGGCCGATTTTCAAACAACCTATCTGCCTGAACTACATTTCTCTGGTTCCTTTGAAATGTTTTGCACATCAAATGTATTTATCTGACTTCTGAGACATCTACTACCATTTTTATTTTCATTATTAATATATTGTCTTTCTGGTTGGCTTCCATCCTTTTGTTCCCAATTTTTCTTAATTTACTTGTGTTGTCTCTCTCACTGACTATAACTAAAACCGCTAGAGAAAACACAAAAAGCAAGTACGTGAGGACTCTGAAAAATAAGTAATAGATTAGGACATGAAGTCAAAACAATAGGAATGGCCAGTATAGAGGAATGACCAGTATAGAGGCAATCAATGGATTAAATGGAAAAGCACCATCTAGTAGTAACACCTGTGCTGGTGCTGAAGCGCCACTATTAACTAGCTGTGTGACCTTGGGCAAGTCATCTAAATATTCTGACTTTCAGTTCCCCTTCCATAAAATGAGAATAATGCCTCATCTACAAAATGAGCATAATGACATTTCCCTGCATCAAAAGGCTGTTGATGAGGTTCAAGTTGGAACACATTTGCAAAAACATTTTATAAAGTGAAATACCACACAAATCCTAGGCACCACAGAATCTAGTGATCTCCAAATGTTTTGGTTACACACTAAATTAGTAAAGTCTCTGACCACAGAACCCAGTATATATTTTACATATAAATTACATGTATACTATTAACCAAACATTATTTGTACTATAAAATAAAATAAGCGAATAAAAAATAAGATATATACTTTAATTTTATTTTTAAAGGTATAAGACTCCTTTAAATATTAATATTTTAACAAGAACAAGGTGATTGACTAGGCTTTATTAATTTAATTCTTAGTGATCTAGCAATTCCAAGAGTTGGTTCTAAGCCAGTTTATTCTGATACATGGATGTAGCTGAAACAAGGTCTAAATGGCACAAGTACATTGTGGCTTAGCTGAACTAAATCAGGATTCTATTCTAGCCTATCTAGCAATTATGAAAAAGTTATTGTCAAAATTCATCTGGTAAATTTCTATTTTTTCCTGATATCAGTTTATAAGCTAATCAGAAAGTTTTGCATTTTTACTAAATGGAGTTCAAAACAGAGGGGAACTATTTCCAAGTGTTTTAAGTATGTCAATGAAAGAGTTTTTCCAGGTGATATATACTACTTTTCACAAGAAAATCACATAACAAGAGAAATATTTCCTAGTACGTATTTTCAAAATCATCTCCACATAGCAAAAGTTTCTTTCAGTGCTTGGCTTTAACCTGTGTTGCGGGGCATGGAGGGGAGGTTCCTTTCAGAAGGCAGTTACTTCTCACTCAGTTAAAATGTCATCTCTTCCCTAAATCAACAGAAGTTTTACAAAATATGTAGTAGGTTGCACAGCTATTTATCACCAAGAAAGAAAAAGCTCAAGAAAATTGGAAAAGCTGTATTTTTGTAAAAGAAAAGCACATAATTTATCTTTGAGCTTAAGGGTTCTTTTATATATTGTATCACAGATAATGAGTAAAACTTTGGATGTATAAACAATAACTATGGTTACTCCCACCTCATTATAAAGTACTGCAAAGGCTCTAATATATTTTAAAGGTCATGTTTTAGGAAAGGATCCACAGTGACACTACTTCGTGCAATTCTGGATTCAACTCTTCTCCTATACTAGCCTATGAATGATGCAGTAAACTCATTTCATGTTATCTCCATTACCTTACATTTGGAGAAAAGCAGCCACCACTCCTTCAATGGTCATTCTTACACACATCATTCTGTTAAATAAGCCATTACTGTTGCCAATACAGCCATGCACTGCGTAAGGATGTTTTAGTGAACAATGGACCACATATACGATGGTGGCCCCATAAGATTATAATGGAGCTGAAAAATTCCTATTATCTAGTGATGTCACAGGTGTCATAACATCAACTAATTTTTTTTATAATTTAGTGTGGCCTAACTATATGGCATTAAAGTATACAGTAGCATACAGCAATGTCTGAGGCCTTCACATTCACTCTCCACTCACTCACTGATATCACCCAGAGCAATTTCCAGTCCTGCAAGTTCCATTCCTAGTAAGTGCCCTACACAGATCTACCATTTTTTATCTTTTGTGCTGTTTTGTTTGTTTTGTTTTGTTTTGTTTTGTGACGGAGTCTCACTCTGTCGCCAGGCTGGAGTGCAGTGGCACGATCTCAGCTTACTGCAACTTTGCCTCCCAGGTTCAAGCAATTCTCCTGCCTCAGCCTCCCGAGTTGCTAGGATTACAGGCACCCGCCACCATGCCCAGCTAATTTTTGTATTTTTGTTAGAGACAAGATTTCACCATGTTGGCCAGGCTGGTCTCGAACTCCTGACCTCAGGTGATCCACCCGCCTCAGCCTCCCAAAGTGCTGGGATTACAGGTGTGAGCCACCGCGCCTGGCCTATGCTGTATTTTTACTGTACTTTTTCTATGTTTAGAAACACAAATACTTACCAACGTGTTACAACTGCCTATAGTATTCAGCACAGTAACATGCTGTACAAGTTTGTGGCCTAGGAGCAATAGGCTATACTATGTAGCCTCAGGTGTGTAGTAGGCTCTACCATCTAGTTTATATAAGAATACTTTATGATATTTGCACAATGACAAAATCGCCTAACAAAGCACTTCTCAGACTGTATCCCCCTTGTTAATACACCTGACTGTATCTCTTTTCTGGTGCATTTCTCCTTTAGCGGCTCTTAAAAAATTGTCTATTCTCTCACTGAAACAGAATCTTAACAAATACCCTAAGTTGTAACATGTTATAAATACCACAAATCTCCTTCCAACTTAGTATACCAAACTTTCTATCTGCAGTTTTTAAAAAAATATATATATAATGCTTTAGCAATGTTTTCTATGCTCTTTTAACAATATTTGCTAATAAGGAATGCATTTTGTTTTGTCCTCATATTATTTCAGCCAGTTTTACTGTGGCAGGAAGAACATGTGTTTCCCCAGTGGTCTGTGACTTTTTCTCTTTTGCTATTGAATAAGAAAACTCAAAGAGTTCTAAGCCTTAATCATTATGTTTAGTAAATTTTGTAAAAAATAATGGACTGGGCATCCTAGGACTTAAACATTGAGAAAAAAAATCACAGCGTTTGTCCTCATGTTCCAAATGTGTAGAGTGTATTGCTGAGTATGGTTCTTTCATTAGCTAATTATCTCAAGGCACACCACATGTTAAGGACAATGTTCACTGTTAAAGTAAAGGTGAGACTATATTTTAAATATTTTCTTGATAATTTTAAATTTCTTGTCAGTTGCAATTAGGTGGTAGTCATTTTTATTTTAGCTCCTTTTAGCTTTTTAAAATTTTTATTATTTTATTGTATATATTTAAAGTGTACAATGTGATGCTTTTTATGCTTATGTTGATACACCTGCCATAATGAAGTGATTACTACAGTCAAGCAAATATTAATATACCCATCATCTAATATAGTTACCTTGCTGGTGTGTGTGTGTGTGTGTGTGTGTGTGTGTTTGTGTGTGGTGAGAGTGCCTAAAATTTACTATCTTGACAAATTACCAGTACACAAAACAATATTCTTAACTATAGTCCTCACGATCTCTAGAACTTCCTCATCCTACATAACTGCAGCTTTATACCCTTTGACCTACATCTTTTCATTTCCCCCACCACCACCCCACCATCAATCCGGTAACCCAGGTGGTCATCATTTTTATCACATAACATGCCTGGTAAAGAACAAGAGAATGCAGCTCTACAATCATTATGTTGGTTCACTTGTGCTTGCACTTTTAATATTATCTACGGAAAATACTATTTCTTTGCAGAAATTGTTTTAAGCCACTTGACCAATTTGTGAGAAGTGGTTACATTAAAATTACAAAGTATCATTATAGGTGCACTAAGCAATCACACATGAACAAAAATTCACTATAGCACACCACAAATGTGGTGGCACAGTCAACCCCATGCACCCGACTTTGGGAAATCCTGATGTAACCCCTACGGATATGTAGGTACAAGGCACTGGGCCATGTACGCTAAGTGGGGGATGGGAAGAGAGGTAAGTCCTCGGGAATCCCCATTCTACCATGAACTATGTATAGAACATTCTGCCTCCCCCCTTCTCCTCACAAAAGCCTGATTCTTGCAAGGAAATTACTTCCTTGGCCAATTTTGAAAATACAATCTTCTCATTTTCCATGCCTTGCTACACCTGTTGCAAGGTCTGGGGGGCAATGTTAGCATTCTTATAGTTCTTGTGCACCACTTCAGATCCATCCTTCTGTCTTTAAACTCCAACAGACACCAGTTTCTATTCTTCCAGAGTTTGCTCTCCCTTATTGCTATACCCAATCTTTAACATCATGGAGACTTCAGGTCCCAACTCCTCCCCTATCTCATCCTTCAGGACCCATCCTTTCTCATTTCTTTTCCCATCTAGACTGGATTCCATGGGCCCATCACTTCAATTATTTTAACCCTGTTCTGACAATACCCAGGATGAATCTAACCATTTTCCTTCTGCACCCCAATACAAAGAAAACTAAGCAATGCTGGAAAATACAACTACATGAACCGGTTCCACTTCCAACCTCTACCAGACCTGCAGGTTTTGCTCTGCAAATCTTTCAGTGGTTTGTAGTACAATTTGAAGTAAGGTAATCTGATTCCTCCAGTTTTGTTCTTTTTGCTCAGGATAGCTTTGGCTATTATGTCTTTTGTGGGTCCATATAAATTTTAGGATTGCTGGCTGGGCGCGGTGGCTCACACCTGTAATCCCAGCACTTTGGGAGGTCAAGGTGGGTAGATCACAAGGTCAGGAGTTTGAGACCAGCCTGGCCAATATGGTGAAACCTCGTCTCTACTAAAAGTACAAAAAACTTAGCCAGGCATGGTGGCACATGCCTGTAATCCCAGCTACTTGGGAGGCTGTGGCAGAAGAATTGCTTGAATCTGGGAGGCAGAGGTTGCAGTGAGCTGAGATTAAGCCACTGCACTCTAGCCTGGGTGATAAAACGAGATTCTGTCTCAAAAAAAAAAAAAAAGAATTTAGGATTGCTTTTTCTATTTCTGTGAAGAATGGCATTGGTATTTTGATAGGAATTGCATTGAATCTGTAGATTGCTTTAAGTAGTATGGCCATTTTAACAATATTGATTCTTTCAATCAATGAACATGGAATATACTTCCTCTTTTGGTGTGTCCTCTTTAATTTCTTTCATCAGTGTTTTACAGCTTTCATTGTAGAGATCTCTCACTTCTTTGGTCACACTAATTCCTAGGTATTGTATTTGTTGCTATTGTAAATGAGATTAATTTTTTATTTCTTTTTCAGATTGTTCACTTTTTGTTTTTATTTTGAGATGGAGTCTTGCTCTGTCGCCCAGGCTGGAGTGGAGTGGTGCGATCTCGGCTCACTGCAACCTCCACCTCCCAGGTTCAAGTGATTCTCCTGCCTCAACCTCCTGAGTAGCTGAGATTACAGGAGCCTACCACCACGCCCGGCTAATTTTTGTATTTTTAGTAGAGATGGGGTTTCACCATGTTGGCCAGGCTGGTCTCGAACTCCTGACCTCAGGTGATCCGCCCACCTCGGCCTCCCAAAGTGCTGGGATTACAGGTGTGAGCCACTGAGCCCAGCCTGTTCACTGTTGGCATATAGAAATGCTACCAATTTGTGTATGTTGATTTTGTATCCTGAAAATTTATTGAATCTGTTAATCAGTTCTAATAGGTTTTTGGTGGAGTCTTTAGGTTTTTCCAAATATAAAATCATATCATCTCCAAACAAGGACATTTTGACTTCTTCCATTCCAATTTGGATGCCCTTTCTTTCTTTCCCTTGTCTGACTGCTCTAACTAGGACTTCCAGTACTGTGTTGAATCATAGTGGTGAAAGTGGGCATCTTTGTCATGTTCCAGATCTTAGAGGAAAAGCTTCAGGTATTTCCCCCTTTCACTATGATATGAGCTGTGGGTCTGTCATACATGGTGTTTACTGAATTGAGGCATACCCGGTTTTTTGAGGGTTTTGTCATGAAGAGATGTTGAATTTTATCCGATATTTTTTCAGCATCAATTGAAATGATCATATGGGTTTTGTCCTTCACTTTGTTGATACAATGTATCATACTGATTGATCTGCATATGTTGAACCACCCTTGCATCCCTAGGATAGATTCCACTTGGTCATGACAAATAATCTTTTAAATGTGTTGTTGAATTCGGTTTGCTAGTATTTTGTTGAGTATCCATATTCATCAGGGATACTGGCCTGTAGTTTTTTGGTTTTGTTTTATTTTGTTTTGTTTTTGACGTGTCTTTGTCTGGTTTGGGTATCAGGGTAATACTGGCCTCATACAGTACATCTGGAAGTATTTCCTCCTCCTCTATTTTTCAGAATAGTTTCAGGAGGATTGGTATTAGTTCTTCTTTAAATATTTGGTAAAATTCAGCAATGAAGCCATCAGGTCCTGAACTTTTTTTTGCTGGGAAATTTTTATTACAGCTTCAATCTTATTACTTGTTATTGGTCTGTTCAGGTTTTGGATTTCTTCATTGTTCAATCTTGGAAGATTGTATGTGTCTAGGAATTTATCCGTTTCTCTCAGGTTTTCCCATTTCTTGGCATAGTAGCTTCTAATGATCCTTTGAATTTCTATGGTATCGGTTATAATGTCTTCTTTTTCTTCTCTGATTTTATTTGGATCTTTTTTTCTTAGTCTGGCTAAATGTTCGTTAGTTTTGTGTATCTTTTCAAGAAACCAACTGTTTGTTTCATTGAACTTCGGTACTGTTTTCTTTGTTTCATTTATTTCTGCTCTGATCTTTATTATTTCTTTTCTTCTAGTAGTTTTGGGTTTGGTTCGCTCTGGCTTTTCTAGTTCTTTAAGATGCATCATTAGGTTATTTGGAGTTCTACTTTTTTAATGTAGATGCTTTAGCTACATCATTTACAGATTTTAAACCAGTGTCTGATACACAGCTGACATGTAATCAAGGAATCCACTCATTAAGGAATTAATAAATAACTACATTTGTACATGCCTACCTATAAAAATACTTCCATGAAAGCCTTTCTTCACTGAAGACTTCTGCCAGTGGTCCACATTTGGAACTAACTAACACTACGGACTTAGTGGTTAGAAGTTCTCAAATGGACAGACTATGAGAAGCTGAAGCTTCTGTCCTAACCACCTTTCCACCTTCAATTATGCCACTCTACCTAATCACATCAAACCAAGTTCATTATTATTGCTTTTACTATTCCTGATAGCAAATAATTCCTAATTCATGAATAAAGGAGATGATCAGAATTCGATTTAGATGAACAGTTTTAGGAGTCAGCCATAATGATTCTCATGGTTCTCACTGATTATGAGAAAGAGCATTTCATTAAAAATGTATTGTCAATGGAAGCAACTAGACAGAAGCTGACCTTCCACCAACCAATCTTCAAACGCTTTTGGATTGAGCCAGTTTATCCTGGGTAGTCCCACTGTCTTCTCGCCAGTTTATAGGAAACATCTTATGGAGTTAAGCTGAGAAGATATTTTATGATCAGATGAGGAGAATGTGAAAAATGCTCTTCTGTTTTTAAAGGGTGCACTCTCAAAAATCTGCAAATGCAATGCAGTTTGAGAGGTAAGTACCAGGTGTTAGGAAACCTAATGAGATCCTTAATGTAGCCAATATGTAAAAGAGAGAGGAAATGGTTAGAAGAGTGTCAGGAAACGTAACACTGAGGAGGAGATTATTTAGAGATGAATTACCACAACTAAGAATCAATAACGTTAAAAGGAGCAGGGGAGGAATGTTAGAGGATCTTAATGTCTTGGAGAAAATGTTGGCACATCTGTGAGGTGTAGTATTTAGGAAAATAAGTACTAATATGCAGTACTCATGGTGGGACAGCACGGGGAGGCATGGAAAGGGCCAGAGTATGAAGGGCCCTTATATGCCTTGCTAGAGTTTGACCTTTATTCTGGGAGAAATTGAGTTCTTTTACATTCTCTTTTTTAAGGGGCATGGCAAATTCAAACACATTTTATTTAACAGTGATTTTGAGAATAATAGAGGCTAAGCACTCAGGAGTATACTGAAGTCAATTAAGTCAGAAATGATTACTGCAATCGACAAAGGCAGTAGCAGAAGAGATGGAATAAGAAGAATGGATTTGGAGGATAATTACAAAGTAGAACTGACCATATATGGTAACCTATCAACTGTAACTAGTGTTTCTCCAGAAATGGAAGAACTTTCTCATCTACAATTAAAGCAGCTACTTGTCCACCTTTCCCCCACCAGAGAAAATAAAAAATGTCATCATAGAAGACGGTCTTTTTATGTTTCAATTTTATTTCTAACTTAGCATATTTTAACCTCCTAACCTTCCCTGTTACAATTTTGTGGCTCATTATCTTAACATCCACTAAGAAGCAAGTCCACAGAAATACATGTGGTATGGAAAGACCGCCTTACAAAAGGATGAGGATTATGGCAACTGACTCTTTCTCTATCTGCATCTGGTACTTCTTTGTCTCCTCTAGATGAATTCTGCACTAACTATGAACCTCTATCCAAAAAACATGAACCATGTTACAAAGAATTTTCTCCAAAATCACACACTCTAGAGCAGATCACACATTTAACCTGGAGAAAGGGCATTGGCTGACATTTCACACAACCTAGTCCTTCTTTATGTAAGAAATGGTGGGTCCTAAAATTCCACAATCTCCAGTAAATACAAATGATCTGTTCTTAGAAGCTTCATCCAGTGCCTTGGGCTGATCCTGTATGGAACTGTCACATGGGAACTTCCTCAAAAAGAGTCATGACAGATAGAAGAGGCAAGAGGGATGCAGAAGTGAGGTTCTGGTGCTACCTTTACAACAGCCTTTTTAAAGCCGCCTTATTATCACATGATTCTGCTCCCTTTCCCTTTCTGAAGTATCATGGAAGAAGCCTCTTGAAGTGCTACTCTCTATAGCTTCCTTTGATCATCTTGAGAACCAACAGGAAACTTGGGCAAAATGAGAGCTCTCGTGATTGGTTCAGTTCTACTTCTGGATGGTTATTTTAATTTTTAAGGTTCTAAATTCTGTAATTCAGGCCAATCAAGAAAGACAAAGCATAGAGAAAAAAAAAGTATATCTCATTTTCAAACCAAGGACCATGAACTCTGCATTAACCCCTTAACAATTTTTCACCCACTGCCCCCAACACCCTCCTCAGAGCCACGGTTTTGTGCCTTTTATATATTGGTCACCTTTAATTTTTTCATGTTCAAGGGAGTTGTCATCTAAGCAGCTACAAGAAACCTTTCCTTCTAATCTTGTTCAGTTCCCTAAGAAGCTGGATGATATTTAATACTAGCTTTTTCATAATACTTATTTCAGACAGGAACCTAGTAAATATCCTACATAAATAAAGTAGTTATGTGGAAAGAGTGGGATGGACTTTCAAACCAATACTGGGGATCTCATACTTAGACCATGTAAAAAAAACCTCTGTTTACTCTACGGCCATAATTTCTCCTTTTTTATTTACTTATTTATTTATTTATTTATTTATTTATTTATTTATTTATTTATTTTTTGAGAGAGACAGAGTTTCATTCTTGCTGCCCGGGCTGGAGTGCAATGGCACGATCTCGGCTCACTGCAACCTCCACCTCCCGCAGGAGAATCAAGTGATTCTCCTGCCTCAGCCTCCCGAGTAGCTGGGATTACAGGCGCTTGCCACCACACCCGGCTAATTTTGTATTTTTCAGTAGAGACAGGGTTTCTCCATGTTTGTCAGGCTGGTCTCAAACTCCCAACATCAGGTGATCCGCCTGCCTCGGCCTCCCAAAGTGCTGGGATTGCAGGCATGAGCCACCGCGCCTGGCCAATTTCTCCTTTCTTAACGTACCAACAGACATGCTGGTAACTTTAAAATAGTTTTAACAGCAAAAAGTCCCAGCAAATGTGAGTACAACCCATTAATATCTAGTTTAATAAGAATTTCCCCACAAAAACAAAACCCAAAAAACTTGGATTAACAAGAGGCTATGTGAAGTTAAAATTATAAGTGGGCAGTTGGAACCCTATGGTTTTATAGTTAAAACTATAATTTTATAGTTAAAATTTCTAGTTTAACTATAAATTTCTCACTAAAAAAAAAAAAAAAAAAAAAAAAATCCCAGTCTGGCTCTTAAATCTAGAAATAAGGTAGAATGTAGGCAATGTTAATCAAGGCATGAATCTGCTAAACTTGTGAAGGTCCACACATGGCTGGTGTCTGGGAGGTTGAAAGCTTCCTGCTCAACAAATGAAAGGTCATGTGTCCAGTTTTTTAAGATAACCGGCAATTACTCATTGAGTTCTTAGTAATACTGCCTCACCCAGGTGAAAAACATCCAGAGGAAATGAATTTAGAGTTAAGAACTACTGTGAAGAATGGGCTCTGATTCTTTATTAACTCTATGAGCATGGCCCCCATGGTAGACAAACTGCACAATTTATCCCATATATTTTAAAAGGCCCACTATTACCCCATTTCCCACCAAACTTAGTTTATTGAACACGTGCTTTAAAAACTGTAAGTTAGGGCTTTGCATATTAATGTTTAAAATAAGGAGCAGCTGGGCTGTAGTTGAGTTATTGCACCATAGATCACCCATATAAATACTCTTACAAAGTATGTACTGCTCCATTATTTGTAACTCTTTTTATTTCTTTGAAGAGACAGGATCAGGCTCTGTCATCCAGGCTGGAGTACAATGGCATGAACACAGCTCACCGCAGCCTTGATACCCTGGGCTCAAGCGATCCTCCTGCCTACGCCTCTCAAGTAGCTGAGACTACAGTCATTCACCACCACGCCTGGCTAATTTTCTTATTTTATTTTGTAGAGATGGGGTCTTGCCATGTTGCCCAACTGGTCTTGAACTCCTGGCCTCAAACAATCCTCCCACCTCGGCCTCTCAAAGTGGGATTACAGGTGTGAGCCACCACACCTGGCCTATTTGTTGTTTTTATTGACCTTTCCTTGGTCACTGACTCTGGGATAGGATCTGGTTATAAGTTAACTTGGCTATAGGCTAGGTTATGCTATGCTAACAAATACACCCGAAAAACCAGCGTCTTAATACAACACAGGTTTACTTCTTGCTCATGCAAAATCCTCTGCAAGTCAGGCAATTCTCCTAAAATGACACTTGAGTGTCCCAGGTGTCACCCATCCTGTGTAACCACCATCTCAAACATGAGCTTTCAAATTGCTTCAGCAAGGGAAGGGAGAGCAAAGAGTGCTTACATGCAATGGTTTATGCTTTGACCACTTGCCTCAATCATGTAACAATCAAAGCTGAAAAATCGAGTCTTTCTTTGTTCCAGGGAAGATAAAATGAAATGGAACTCAGTTAACTGAGGTCTGTCTTTGCCACAATGACAAGATCTATTGTGAAAATGATATGAGGTAGCTACTATTACCATCTCTTCTTATAATTGAGGAAACCAAAGCTCAGGGATATAAGTAACTTCTCCATAGCTAGAAAGTGATGGAGGCTCTCAGCAAACTAACACAGGAACAGAAAACCAAACACTGCATTTTCTCACTCGTAAGTGGGAGTTGAACAATGAGAACACATGGACACAGAGAGGGGAACATCACACACTGGAGCCTGTTGGGAGGTGGGGGGCTAAGGCAGGCATAGCATTAGGAGAAATACCTAATGTAGATAATGGGCTGATGGGTGCAGCAAACCACCAGGGCATGTGTATACCTACGTAACACACCTGCACATTCTGCACATGTATCTCAGAACTTAAAGTGTAAGAAAAAAAAAAGGATTTGTGGTACAATGATTATCCCTCTAGGACCGTGTAAACCAGATTACAATGGCCTGAAATACATTGATCTAAAATTTTTTTTAAATTTTAGCCAATAAATTTTAAATATATGTCATAAATCCTTTCTTTCCATGAAATTTTAAAGAGGTTCCAGTGCTATATTAAGAGTTAAAAAAGATAAATCATGTCAAGTTTAAAATGAATAAATTTGGGTAGTCAAAGGAAAAAAAAAGAGAAAGTGATGGAGGCATGTCTATTTAATTCTAGAGCTTCAACCTTTAACCATTATATTCTGTCGGCTGTCCATGCAGAACCTGCACCAGATCATTACCATAAGGCTGAAGTCAGCAGAAAAGTTAAAATTTTTCTTTGGCATCAAATAAGGTTGTGCTCCAACTCTCATCTTTTTAACAAGAGACTTAATGATATGTTATAAACTGAGCAAGATACATGTTCTTGCTAAAGAAAACAGAAAAACAAATATTCTTTTAAAAACTAATAGGTTTTATTATCCTAAACTAGAAATGGCTTTAGCAGACAACTGGAATGCTAGTTCATTATTATCAGAAAGGATTACAGACCAACTATTTCTAACCCTAAGCTTTGTTTCTGCATCTAACAATCTCATAAAATAAATTATCATATGTAGTTACCTTGGTGTACTTACCACAGATGATTTATCTTGAAGGGCATGTGAGAAAAGAACATTGCTCAAAACTAGGGGCATTGCTCAAAGTTTCAAGGGAAATTTTTGCTTTAACTGGATACTTGCTTAGCCCACCATATTTAGCTAGGAATCCTCATAGTGTTCCTGGAGTATTTACCCTACCACAGATCAACCTTCATTTTTCATTTGTCTTTTGCTTCTACTTTGAAGATCAACTGTTACTTAAAAATATGTTCTATATCCAATTTGCAATACAAAATATCTGCACTCTGATACTTCTTAGGTAGTATAACTTTGAACTCATTGTTATGTACTACTATTAAAAACTAAGCTGAAGATAGGCACAGTGTCTCATGCCTATAATACCAGCACTTTGGGAGGCTGAGGTAGAAGGATCACTTGAGCCCAGGAGGAGTTCAAGAGCAGCCCAGGTAACATGGCGAAACCCTGTCTCAACAAAAAATACAAAAATTAGCTGGGCGTGGTGCCACATGGCTGTGATCCCAGCTACTCGGAAGGCTGAGGTGGGAAGATTGCTTGAGCCCAGGAGGTAAAGGCTGCAGTGAGCCATGATCATGCCACTGCACTCCAGCCTGGGCAACAGAACAAGACCCTGTCCCCCAAAATAAATGAATAAATTAATTAATTTAATTAAATTAAAAACTGAGTTGAGACATACAATATTTAGAGAGAACTGCTCAAAAGGCACACAGGCCATCCATTTCCAGATATTCTAAAATCTAGCTCTTGGTCAAGTCACAGCAACAGAAGTCTAGGTACCTGAACCACACCGTAATGACTACTTAAGAACTGCTTTTACTGAATTGTACTTTGGTATGATAACAACAGTCCATGTAAAAGAAAGTCCCAAGAAACCACAGCTACCAAGACATTGTCTAGGAAGCTGTAACAGCATCCAAGAAAATCTATTCTGAGGAATGGGTTTATTTTATGAACCCTGTCACCTAGTGTCAATGACAACAGAGCTCAGAGCCAAACGTACAGCCTATCCATAGACAAGTATCAAATTCCCATTGCTACGCTTTCCTGACTCCATTTTTTATCTATCCCCCACCTTTTTTTTTTTTCATTTTTCTTTTCCTTCTACTTTTAATTTCTGTTTTACTGTTTTGTGATAATATATATGTATTAAACTGTTTTAAATCCTTTTCAGAACAAAGCAGGGAAACACTGAAATAAAAAGATCAAGAGAGTTTCCTGGGGTCCTTTAAAGGATCCCTTGTAGGATCCAGATCCATTTAACACTCTGGATAGAATTATATATATCTAATCATTAAAGGTTCAAGACGAACTAAAGCCAAGTGCTTTTATCCATAAGAATTTAATTACTTAGACCTGACCAGGAGTTGGCAAATTTTTTGAGTAAGACATCTATTGCTATATGGTTAGGCTGATGTTTCTAAGAGGTATGTAAGAGGTACTTGATTAAAAGATTGTTACTGAAACTGCAACCACTCAGTAAATTTTACCTGGTATACATTTCCTTTCTGATGCTAGAAACTTTTTGAAGACAAATCTGACTCAATGATTAAAAGATAAGAAGCAAGAAATGCGTTGTTACTTTTGTTTATAAACTACCATGGCAAGTTGCTACTTACTTAGGGAGGAAAAAGGGGAGGAAAGAATAATTTTGACCAAGTACATGGCATCTCCAGGACTTGAAAAGGGCTCAAATAAAAAATGGGAGAAAAATCTGTCCCTAGGGATAGATATTGAATACTGAGTGGAGCTAGGAAGCTAGGAATTATCTAAGAGTTTACTAACAGTGGCAGAGGTGCAAGAGGTATCTTCCTTCCTTCCTTCCTTCCTTCCTTCTTTCTTTCTTTCTTTTCTTTTCTTTTCTTTTCTTTTCTTTCCCTCTGTGGCCCAGGCTGCAATCTCCTCGTCTGGCTGCTGCCCCACGCCGCGGACTGCCTGGGACTGCCGGCGCGCGCCACCGCTGCCTGTTTTTTCTCCCTTGGCTGCCGGCGCGCGTTCGCCATCTTGGCCACGCTATTCGCCAGCTCCTGACCCCGAACGCTCTGCCCGCCTCGGCCTCCCAGGGTGCTAGGACTACAGACGGAGTCTCGCTCACCCGGTGCTCGCTGTTGCCCGGGCTGGAGTGCGGTGGCGTGGTCTGGGCTCGCGGCAGCCTCCGCCTCCCAGCCGCCTGCCTTGGCCTACCAGGGTGATGGGATTGCAGCCCCTGCCCGGCCGCCGCCCCGTCTGGGAGGTAGGGAGCGTCTCTGCCCGGCCGCCCCTCTGCCCGGCCTCCCCATCTGGGAAGTGAGGAGCGCTTCTGCCCGGCCACCCATCGTCTGGGAGGTGAGGAGCGCCTCTGCCCGGCCGCCCTGTCTGGGAAGTGAGGAGTGCCTCTGCCCGGCCACCCCGTCTGGGAAGTGAGGAGC